>NW_010237603.1:39011-41728 GCF_000690775.1 Eurypyga helias | reverse complement strand
AAAGAGTGAGCAATGCATCAACACATTGATCATTATCACATTCTTGCCACAATCAACTGCCTTTCCTATTAGCGTTCCATTGCTGATCCTGGAAAGCAAGACAAGGGCAGCATGCTGAATAGTATTTTTATATATCAGAGAATAAACTAAAGCAGAAATAAATACAGAAAGTGATACAGTATTTTAGAGTCTAAGCAAATGTTAAAAAAAATGAATACTATTGGAGAATTACATCAGACAATATCATTTGCCTTTTGAACTTTCTTTTGTTGGTTGATTTGTTTTATTCTGCAGGATTTTTTTCATTCCCAGGGAAATGATGCTCAGCATTTGTTCCTTTTTTTTTGGTGTTAAATACGGTTTACATTTGTAGATGTGATGAGTGTGTTAGAATTTTTACTATAGGTAGATCTTTCAATGCACGGCTTAATAATTACACATGTTGATTTTCACAACCTTTCAATTTTTAACTTTTTGCTTCTTAGGAAATGATATAAAACACTGCAATGAAAACCTGATGCAAAAGCAATGAGAGCTACATCGTTGAAATAAGCAAAAGTCAGTGGGTAGAATTGTGGTAGTCAAATTATATCCAACCAAACAACTCAATACTAGATATTTTCTAGAGGCAAAAAATATTATTTATTTCGGTATGAAATTAATGGTTTTAGTTCACTGTAGCTATGATTTCATGTCCCTGGATCCATCTGATTTCTGAAGAGTAATGTTTAGTAACAGTCAGAGTTCTCCTGATAGTCAGCAAGTTCTCCTCTTCCTGTAACATTAGCCTTTTTAAAGTAAACATTTCCAAAAAGTTAAGGTAGGAAATATAGTCAGTGAACCCTATGTGTTTACTAAAATATCAAATAAACCTTTTCGTCCTTCCTGATACATTCCAAAGGTCTTGGAGGGCAGTCTTGCTGCTATAAGAACTAAATGACTTACCACTGTGCTGGTTTTAGTCAGGACAGAGTTAATTTTCTTCACAGTAGCTGGTGTGAGGCTGTGTTTTGGATTTACCCTGAGAAGAATACCGATAAGGTGTTTTTTAGTTGGTGCTAAGGAGTGCTTGTACTAATTCAAGGACTTTTCAGCTTCTGATACTGCACCTGTGTTCCCAACTTTCTCACTGCAAGCAGTGAGTAGGGCGTCACAGTTCAGACAGCCGACCCAAACTGATCAAAGTAGAATTTCATTCCATTGAATATCATGCCTAGTATATCAGCTGGGGGGCCACAGCTCTTTTGTTTCCTCACTTGTTTGTTAGCTCATTAGCTCATTTGTTAGCTCGTTTGTTCATTACTGAGTTGTTGAGGTGGTTGCTCTCCTTCTTATGGGGCTCACTTGGACTCTGCTCCGATCACTCTTAGGCTCTCTGGCTCTGACTCTCACTACTTGGGACCTGTCTGTGTATCAGTCAACAAGTGGTGAGAGGTGAGCAATTGTATAATATTTTTTATTTCTTATTATTTTAATTACTTATTGTTAGTGATATTATTGTATTCTATTATTAAATAGTTCTTATCACAATCTTTTTATCTGATCCTTCTCCACTGGATGAGGAGGGTAGGTGAGCAAGTGGCTGTGTGATACTTTGTTGCTAGCTGAGGTTAAACCACAACTACCACCTAATGATTTATGAAGTTAAACATTTTTCCAGACTGAAAAGGTTAACTGTGTGCTTACATCTTGATTCAACTTTCCTTTATGCTATTTGGCTTTAAGACCCATGAATGTGAATTCTTGTGAGGATAAGGAGTCATTAAAACAGCAGTTGGAAAACAATGGGAGAGACTGTAAGGAAAAATGTAAACTTGGGAAGGGTAGAATGGAAAAAGTGAGGAATGAGAACACAGAGTGGAAGAAGTTAACTATGAAATACTCAATCCAAGTAACTTTTATTGTTGCTGCAAGTTAAACTTTACATAAGTTAGTGTTACAAATAGTTCATCTCTGAGTCTAATCTGTACTGAGCATACTGTAGCATAGGCTGCAGGCAACTCTGCTGAGAGACTTGATACCTAAAGGAACCCTGCTGGAAATCCTGCTTCCAACTTTGTACTTATCTCTTGTCCTCTACTTTGGCCACTATATAATCAGTGCAGATTTATGTTGCTTTCATGAGATTTAATGTGTAGGAAAAACATTTAGATGTTTCAGACAATGTGTCATATAAATATTTATTTAATATAAAAAGAAAATCTTCACCTTTTAGGTACATTGAAGTTGTTTTAATTAGGCTTTAGTATTAATGAGAATGCTGAGAATTTTGAACATGCTAAATTACGTTTTGTTTGTTTGGTGTTTTATTTAATTTTCAAAAGTCACTGGGCTTGAACAGTTCTAGAAATTTATGTGCAGTTTTAAATGAAATTATTTCATGCAGTGACAGAACAAGGGGTAATGGGTTTACATTGAAAGATGGTAGACTTAGATCGGACATGAGGATTAATGAGAATGCTGAGAATTTTGAACATGCTAAATTACGTTTTGTTTGTTTGGTGTTTTATTTAATTTTCAAAAGTCACTGGGCTTGAACAGTTCTAGAAATTTATGTGCAGTTTTAAATGAAATTATTTCATGCAGTGACAGAACAAGGGGTAATGGGTTTACATTGAAAGATGGTAGACTTAGATCGGACATGAGGAATCTTTAGGGAAGGGAGAGGCTGGGGAGGCACTGGAACAGGGTTTCCCGAGAGGTTGTGGGTGGACCAT
>NW_010237603.1:30597-38964 GCF_000690775.1 Eurypyga helias | reverse complement strand
TTTTGAGCAGCCTTGTCTAGTGGAAGGTTTCTCTGCCATGGCAGGGTTGGTGTAACTCAAAAACAGTAAAGAAGGAAATGGGGTTAGGGAGAAGTAGTGAGCTTTTTGGCAATTTTATTTCTCTAGTTTTAGTACTTTTGTTGCTTATATTCTTCCATATTCTGTTCTGTTTCATCCAAAGTCTGGAATACAAAGTCTTGAGTACTTAGAAGCTGGTCAGCAGACCTATTTTCATCAATATTATTTACCATGTTCAGATAATGGAACAGTTTCTAGTTTGTGTTTTTCAAATAACTCAAGGCAAATAAACCCCTAGATGTGAGGCACAGACAAGGCTATTGCCTTTTGGTGAAAAGTACCAGTAATTTTATTATCTAAATATGTTTTCACAACAAAGCATCGATTTCTGCTAATTGTCATGACACTGGATTGAGAGAAGACACTGAGATTATTTTTAGCCAAAGGTACCAATATTTTATATATGTATGGTAGTCTTAGTGCTTACTCCATATCCCAAAGTGGGTGCCTACCAGTAAAGCTGTACTGAGCATCACCAAGACTGTCTTGTTCAGGGTCCTGACTGATTTGCTAGCCTCTAATACATGTTTCACATTTACCACATGCAAAAGTCAAGATCCTTCTCTTGAAATATTTCAAATACTGTGACTTTCACACTAGACTATTAAATCATTTACAAATTGTATATGCAGACTGGAGCAATAGGTACCATCTGTTCCCATTTCAGGTACATAGTCTGTCAAACTCTGTAGCTACACCATACCGAAAGGAATCTGTGTTAATGCAAATTACAGAAATCCACACTCAGAGTGATGGGGCCTTAACTTGTTGGCATTAAAAGATCTGGTTTCTCATGGTATAGTCTATCATACATCTTGTGTGAATTAACTAAAAGCAGTCTTAAAACGTGATTTGTAGCTAGACTAATATATAGCTTGTATTTAGTATGACAAGTAATAAGATAAACCCTTCGGAAATAATAGTAAGAATTTTTTTCTTCTATAATACGATTTAGAAGGTATTAATGTTTTGAAAGCATGTGACAAAACCCAGATATTTTTATGTTTAGCTAATGAAACAATGAGTAGGACTTATTTTAGAAAGTAATTTACATCTTAACAGAGGAAACAAGTTTGTTGAATGGGTATATTGCCATTAAACTCATTAAAAAATGCTTTATAGCCTAAAGTGGCTTGAAGAAATAATCTAAACAGATGCCATAATCTTGGCAATAGATTAAACTACTAAATCACAGTGTCTGGGGAAGCAGGTAATAGACATAGGAAAATACTAACACTTATACCTGTTTCATATACATGCACCTGAACATCTAATAAAGAAAAACAAGAAAAAACACTGTTTCTTGCTTGACAATTTTGAGTAATGCCAAATGTTAACTTTTATTTTTAACCTTAAAAAAATACGTTGTTATAGTAAATGGTCTTGTTATTTATTTGCTGTTTTATCAAGTATTATAGCTCTTAATGGTAGAATAACGATGTCTGTGTGATAAAGTGTTTGTTCGTAACTTTATACGTATAAATAACAGTTATAAATAAGTGGTACATCATGTTCTGTCAGGAAAGCCTGGCTTTCTTGTTTGAGTAGTTCTAGACATTATTTTGAATTGTGAGACTTGGCACATGTAAAAATTTACTAGTGTGTGGAGGGGCTACATAATCTATGCCTTTATCGGAGTGTAAAGCATCATACAAATGAGTAATAGTTTCATATGCTGTGAATAATAACATACTGTGTATGAAGTACATCATTATTATATTAAGATGGTTGATAAATTGTTGAGTTTTGTTATCATTTATCTTTAAAACTGCAGAGTGTCATCAATTCTCTTTTGATATATGGGAAAATTGCACATACTCAGTACTTCACAGGTTATACAAATTTAATCCAGCATAGAAGTGAAATAAAATTTGCTGAAATAGCAGGTATCGACATAAAACAAATCACTTAAAACTGATATTTTTCTGATATTGTATTATTCAAAACTGATTATCTTCACTTTCTAGCACCCTGTGGAAGCCGGTCAACAGGCTCTGAAGGCACTGTGTTATCACCAAACTACCCCAAGAATTACAGTGTTGGTCACAACTGTGTTTACTCTATCACTGTTCCTAAGGAATTTGGTAAGTAGATCTGGTCTCATTTGTATCTGTTTGTTGCTTGGATACTTTCAACAATTCTGGGTGATTTTTATGATTGCTTTATATTAAACATATTAATGTGAAAAAGCTTGTTTAAAGTGATATTTTTGTTTATACTTTTTGTCATTTTTATGGTGCACTGTTTTGTCAAAATTCTTATATTTACCATTATCTTCTGAAAATAATGTTTGTTCATTTTTGTCTCACTGTGACAATCAGCATGTAATTAGAATATTGCTGTGGTGCTAGCCAAATATATTAGTGGTACCAGTTCAATGCAGAGAAGCAGGGAAAGCAACACTTGTCTTCAGTGTATGGTAGTATTGCTCACATAATCCTTGGCTTCTCTGCATCATGAGGCAGTCGCATAGTCTTTCCTCAGGACTGAAATTAGAGCAGACTGTATCTGACTGTTTTATATAGATTGTCAAATCCTCCATCAAAGCTCCGCTTCCATCCCAACATTTTTTCTGATGACTAGATGAATCTTTTAAAGATAACTTCTGTCCCATACAAAGTCAGCGCTTTTACAGCACTGTTTTATCTCTCTGGATTTATGAATTATTTTATCTTGCTTTATTATTAAACAATGCCTATGATGACAGCTCGTTGTTCACTTTGACTCCTTGGCAAGCAGTATGGCACATATTGAATATAATTTATTTGTTAAATATGTGTGCTTCAGATTGATGCTCAGATAAGTAGGACTCTATTCTCACATTTCAGTTCATCAAATAACAGGTGTCTGGGGATGGAGATGGGTATTTATTAATCTTCCTTCATGTTGATTCTGCAAACATTTTATCCAAATAAAAGACAATGCTTGGACTGCTGTGTATCCATCTGCCATACCCATGATCACTGAACTCATATACAATTAATTTGTTTATATATTTGTTAATATACAATTAATTAGTTTTTCTGTATAGCATAGAGGTACAAAGGCTACTATGATAGACAGAGGTTTCAAAAAGCATTGTCTCCTAAGACATAAGAATCTCTACTTATTGCTGTAGAACATTCAGAAAAAATATAATACATTTGCATTCTTGATTTATTTCTATCTGTTAAAAACATTTTTTTTGACGTAGATAATTTTTTTTTATATATAAACTGGAAAGTTTTTCATACCATTTCCATCAAATCTTATACTTCCTAGTTTAACACAGGTGTCAGGATGTAAAGAGTTAAAATTACTGTAATAAAGGATTTAAAATGTTAATGCTCTGTACTTTTTTTTGGCATTCTGGCATTCTTTATTTCAATTTCTTGAAATAAAGACAGAATTCCCCAAACAAGACATGAAATAGGGAAAAATCCCACTATGCTGCATATTTACTTAGAATAATTTGTTAAATATTTCTTGTCTTTACATATTAAACATATTAAGAACATTATTAAATTCTGCTTGACCTTTTCACAGTCCATATATATATATGTGTGTGTGTATATATATATATAAAGAAAAATGGTCATGTAAAGAAGGGAAATCATAGTTTAGATACAATTAATCCTGCCTTACAATGATTCAGTGATGTATTGGGAATATGATTATGATAGTATCTGTCATTTCTCTCAAGTTCTTTGTCTGTCCTACCTCAGGATAGATCTTTTCTCTCTTTTTTTTTTTTTGTGTTTAAACAGCATATATAGAGGATTATTCCAGGTACCTCTAGAAGTGTTTAATTCACTTTTTTGAATACGGAAAAAATGAATGCTTGTGTGGTGAAAAAGCAAGACAAAAAACCATACTTGGCAGTAGCTATTAAAAAATAAGAGTCATATGGCACATCAAATAGTATTTTCCCCCCCCGGATACTCCTACAGTATCAGGGACCAGAACTTCTTGCACCTAAAAGCTCGACTTTTAAAATATGAATCTTTGTTTGAATTACTTTTTTTAGTAAGTTATTAATATGGATTTTTTTCTGACCCATGCTCTTCCTCTACCCTATTGTTGCTAAAAGTATTCTAGTAACAAGCATTAAGAAAGTAAAAGCAATTTTCCCCCCCGGATACTCCTACAGTATCAGGGACCAGAACTTCTTGCACCTAAAAGCTCGACTTTTAAAATATGAATCTTTGTTTGAATTACTTTTTTTAGTAAGTTATTAATATGGATTTTTTTCTGACCCATGCTCTTCCTCTACCCTATTGTTGCTAAAAGTATTCTAGTAACAAGCATTAAGAAAGTAAAAGCAATTTTGAAAAACAATTTAACGTGTTTCCTACACGTAATTATTGGTCTCAGTCTGAAATTCTAAAGATTTGTGTAATAAATGTGTTTTACCATCTAATAGCTTTCATCTCTATCTCATCACAATATATTCAAGTACAGTTGCAGAGAAGAATACCATATGTTTCTAATGCTGATCTCCTTAAATCAGTTTTAGGAAATTATTCTCTGTAAATATTAATTTGGTTCCTGATAGAAGACATTATATTACAAAGAGTCTCTGCTTGCAGTGCTTGATACAGGTTGTGTAGGGATCACTCACTGACAAGATGGTCTCCAAAAAATACTGGTCTTTGCTGATGGAGATGCCAGATTTCACCTTGAATTCCCTTGTTAATGTGCATCATGACATGAAGATTTCTTAGATGCTTTTCCCAACAACAAAGATTCAAAACAAGCTCTTTGGAGAATAAAGGGGTACATCAGCAAAGCTATTCACATAAAATAAAATAATTTTCCTAAGGAAAAGAGCAAAAAATACAATATAAGAATTATACAAAAAGACAGTTTTCCCTGTAGCTCAAACAATGTGAAATATAGCATTCAAATATTTGCTGAATGGAAACTCTTCAGGGACTATTTTGGCATCACACACAGTATATGAGATCTTAGAGGACTGAAAATAAGAAAGCTAAAACCAGGTCAATATAGGAAAAAACACAAACAATGGAATAGCATATTCAGTGTGTAGAAGGGAACTCATTGGCCTGGATTAGTTTTTGATGGAGTGAAAAGAAAAGCTATTACATGTGCAGCTTTTCAGGTTCTCAAGCCCAAAATTCTGTGGAAAAGTCATTACAGTGTAGGCTTTTTTTCAATGTTTCATTATTCTGTCATGCAGAATCACAGTTGCAATATTTCATACCGTGACAGGTTTAAGCTAGAAGATAAATGATTCACAAAAGCACACAGTATGCCACAGGCAAAATCTTTTGTAAACATGGAAAACTCATCTTCTTTGACACTCTCCCACTGTTATTTTAAAATGGTGTAATGATCCTTAATTGTTCAAAACTGAAATCAAGCACTGGTTACAATTAAAATGCAGATGTTTAAGATTTTATTTTGTTTTCCTGATGCACATGAATTACTTTGTACGCTCTTCATAAGTGTCATCTATGCTTCTAGTTAAATTAATATTATTAACAGTAAAATAAATGTTGTATCAACTTGCCTCAGCAAATGACTTTTCCTTCTGTCAGAGCAAAAAGGTCATTTGAACATCACCAGTAAGGTATGTTAGGGTGGTTTATGAGCTATGCTATCAGAAAATAAAATATCAATTCTCACTGGCCATCGAAAAACATGAAATTTAAATCGGAGCTTTTTTTTTTACAAATAAAGTAAAACCATGCATATAATTTGGAAAATGTGTAGCTTAAATGGAGACTGTGCACGTGCTTTACATTTACAGCATAATATTTTAAAAAAAGACAAACACTATTGAAAGCATGACATTTTGGGACAAGATTTCTTAGAATTTTAGCAGTGAACAAGGAAACTAAAATTCACTATTCTCTTCAATTTCTGAAAAATTGGCTTGTATTCACTGATACCTTTCTATCATACAGTTACACAATGTTCATTTTTCTTTGTGTTTCTTCTTAAATTTCTGTTATGAGATAGCCCTGAAATATTGTAAATGATCAACAGAGAGAACAAACAACTAGAACCACACATCAGGTCTTTGAGATTATCATCTTTATTGTTGATGTTTAGATTTTTAGAAGAGTAAATTTTTTCAAATAGTAGAAGATATTCATACAACTTTTATTCTGCTAGTGAAGACAGACGTTGAGTAAAAAATGTTGACGTGTTTTCTGTTAGCCTACTGCATCTAGAATTGTTAGACAGCTGAAAAGCTGTGTCACACTAGAGTTATTTCAGTACTGTTTGATTTTATTTCAAATTCTGTTTACATTTAGAAAGAAAAAAAAAGATAGCCAAGGACAGATTGTCATGTGGGACATTGTGCTACTTACAACCGCACATCAAGAGCAAATAAGAACCAAATAGTAATTATGAAAATACTTATCTGTGTTGAAGTAAAACATTGACTTTTAATAACTTGAATCTATTATCACTTCTGTGTACATCTAACTTTCACTTAAGAAATGTGGAAGACATGTAGGGACTGACATTTCTAAAAACGTGGTGGATTTAACCCTCCATCTTACATTAAAACGGATGGAAATGTCTGACTGAATAGCTATCTTCAATATTTTCAACCATGAACTAAGCAGTTATTTCATTAAGCAATATTTTGCTGAATGAAACTTAGAGATGATAAAGGGTGATTTGAAATATCAGAAAAACTACCATACACAGATATCTTACTTGGTTTTGTACTGTGTTTTCATACAAGGCATCACTTTAAACTCAGTGGACTGCATTGTCCAAACAATTACTTGTCAGCAAAATGAAGTGAAACCATAAAGACTGCTCCAAATGCTTAATATGTTTAACTGTAAAAAGGCTCAAGAAACTAATTTCAGGAGAAAGGAACAATGATCCAGTTAGTACCATGTATTTTATAAAAAGTAAGTCATCCTACCCTTCCTTCCCCAAAAGAGAATGCCTTCAAAACCACATGACCTCAAATAAAAAATGGTCACTTTTATTGGTATATTTTAATTTTTTTTTTCCAAGTAACCATAAAACTGAAGTTTTTTAAAGACAAAATCTACTTTTTGAATATTTGTTTACAGTAATTTGGTAGAAAGATAGAAAAGCTGACTGTACCACAGGACATTTATATAAAAATATTTTAAAATTAATCACTCAAACTTAATGAAATTCCATTTAGTTGAGCATGACATGTAGTTAAACTAACAGTATTATACTTCAGTCTTCTGGATTTTTTTCAGTTTTCTGAAGTATACCATGAACATCATGCAATACTGAAGGTATATAAATATTTATCATGAACAATAGAAAGAAGCATTTTCTGTATGACTAAAACCAATAGCTGATAGGAAGTTTATGCTCCTCTTCCTTTTTTGTTGTCATTCTTTCAACTCTGTTGCCATGTTGTCATTTCTCTTTTTAGCACCATTATGTTAATTCAAAGTTTTCAAAGGATCTTGCACTAGCCTCTGAAAACATTATTCTAATGTTTATTAAGTTCTTAAAACTAAGCTTTGAGAGCTCAGCATTAAAAAAATCCATGGAAGTCCTTTTCTGCAAGTTCCTTCAGTCAGCTAACTAAGCTTCGTTCAAAAGTTCATGAACAGCATTGTTATCTCTGATGATAAATCTTCATCTGTAAGTGTAAGATCTGGACCTTTGGAGTCAGATGCAATGACACGTTCTGTGTTTTTATCTATGTAAGTGAGGATGCTCAAAATATGTGAATGTATTTTATCTTGAAAGGCTGACCTTAAATATGGCTGATTTATGTGTATATATGTTTTAGGCTTGCATGCAAAGAAAAAAGGTGTGTATACATGTAATTTAACCCTTTGGTAGTTTAACCCTTTGGATATGTTTCCTCTTGGTTTAGTTAGGTGTCTGACTATGGAAAATAGATAGCAAGCATCTGAAGGGCTTAGACTAGATATAATCAACAGAGATACATATTCCCAAGGCATGATTCATCCCATCTAAACTATCTATCTGCAATTTCTTGGAAGGAGATAAATTCTTTGTAATGTAAAATAAACAGCTGCTTTGTTCTCGCAGCTACCACAGGTTACATTAATTAAGAGAACATTAGTGCTTGTCTAATCTACATCCATCTAGTAGTCACGTTGTACTCGCAAAGCTTCATAGTTTTATCTTTTAAGTATATGGTAAAGCTGGCAATTGTAGATACATTTCAGTTAGCCACCATTTAGGGGCTTGAACTTGGATAATTCCAATTCAAGCTTTACTTAGTCATTCCTCATCCTCAAGTCTTTTAAGCCTAACACTGGAAGTGAACAAAACCTGTGTCTTATTATTAAGTGTATA
>NW_010237603.1:19421-30573 GCF_000690775.1 Eurypyga helias | reverse complement strand
CTGCTTGTTTAAATGTTGTTAGATCGCATGCTCAAGAAGAATTTCAAGTGATGGACTGCAATATGTTAGATATTGAACAGGAAGCCATGGCCTGTGTACATAAAGTATTTATGTTGCTCTCTGGAAAACTAAAATGAAAGGCAGGATTAGTTATATGCTGGGAATATATTTTTTTGTTTGGGTTTGTTGGTTTTGGTTTTTGTTGGTTGGTTGGTTGTTTTTTTTTAATTGCAGGTATTAAGTATTTTCTTCTCCAGAATACATAATAAATGTACCTTAAAGTGCTACTTAAAATGTATGTCTCTTCAGAGCTTGGGATATAATGAATTATAATACAAAAATTTAGGTTATGTATGCAAACTAGGAAACTATTTTGCCGTTGATGTAAAAATTTCTTTCTTCGAAGAATATTTTGAAACTTTAACAAGATTGTGCCAAAGTATTTTTTTAAATTTTTGTTATATTTCAAACACAGAACAATAACAATAACTATTTAATTCAGATATAAATAGGCTAGTAGCAATATATTGTATATTGAAGATACCTGGTAAATAGTGAATATATTTTTTTATCATACTCTTAAGTGTATATGAATTACTGCGCTACTTGTTCTCCATAAAATACATTGAGATTCCCGTCTAAGACTTTGGGAGAATAAAGGTGAGCATTAGTTATTTAACTATTAACTTCTGGTTTGCTTTTCTAATTCAAGGCCAAGATTGTGTCATTCAGATTCTGACTATATAATGTAAGGAAGTGCTAGAAGGTCATTTCACATAACTTTCCATTTACCTATGAACCTCCTAGGTTTAAGAGAGGAAGGACTGGCAGGTTTTACATACACAAACTCACAGCTGGGGATAATTTCATTCACTGTTTTGCTGCTTAACATGCTTGCCAAGTGAGCAGATGCCAGTAAAAATGTCACCATAGGGTGACTTTTAAAAATCAAACTATTCAATGTACTTTTTTTAAATAAAATTTGAAGAGATTATTTTAGTTGCTTGATATGATCTGAAGTCACTTTTTCAATGCTGTTTTTAGATTTTTTTCCAATAAAAATGATTAGTTTTGGCTCAAATATTAATTATGTTATTGAATATAATAATGGCCAATTTAATACAGACCACTAAATAGCTTCCACCATTGAGTTTGACTATGGATATATGGCAACGGTACAGCTGTCTTTTTAATAGCCTAATAACTAAGTGGAATGATGTAGTGGAATGAAGACCACATCTGTGGTCTTCGAAGAAATTCATGGCTTCACAATAAGTAAAATAATTTGACTATAATTCCAATGAGTTGATGAAAGATTTCTGAAGAGTCTGAGCAGTGTGCCTCCAGCTGCTCCAAATATTTAATTATGAAACCTTGTTCAGAGAAAAAGAAAGTTATTAAAATGGATGACATTAGTCTGAGTTCTTGATTTCAAATGGCAGAGGACACCACACATTACATTTGTCCCTTACATGCTTTCCAATACATGTTACTATCCTGGGGAGGACACTGAGCATTGGCAAATATTCTAAACAATTCTGCTTTTTGTTAGGTTCAATTCTTAAGACAGGCTTGAAGTACTTTAATAGTACAATAGCAAACGTTTGCATCACCACTGATTAGGTCTTTTAAAGGTAAAGTTATATTAATCAAGAAGGTGTTATTTTTGTACTTAGTTTTTTCACTGTTAGAGAAATTGCTTTCTCACTCTTCAAGCCTGTCCAGTATAGGATTGATTAGGTGATGCAAAATCGCATAGTTCTGACCAGCAGACTCTTGAGATTCAAGAGCATCCTGCCCCCCACCAACAGTCTCAGCTAGATTAGTGCCTTCCTCATTCCTCCTGATTGAACAAGACCATGGTCAACCTCAGAGTTCACCTAGCCACACACGAAGTCAGGAAGAGAGCAGGTAAGCTCTCTCTGGAGAGCCTGACTCTTCAAGGATTAGCTAGACTGTGGAAATTTATAGTTCTGCTATCAAGGGAAAGGGGTTATATCAGTCTTTCCTGTTGGAAAAAGAATTCTTAGAGCTTGTGATTCTTCAAGAATAATTAATTTTGCATATATGGCTACATAAAATTCCAGACAACTGGAAAGGCTAACAGTGCTCCCTTTTAGAACAAGATATAATTTGACTCATAGGGTACACTTCTCAGATGATAGAAATTGAGTTTCGATTTCCCTCAAGCTAAAGAAAGTCTAAAACTATTCACCTTCTCACCTAGTTCTATAACTAATGGGCTATACAAAATTATGAAAAATGCAAATCATACCAGCCCTACAAAACAGTCTAGACTTGATCTAAAAAACTTAGGTTCTATTATGAGGATTGGTAGATTTGGCCTTAACTCTGGTATTAAGTTCTGGAAATAACTTTTCCTGGCCTCATAAAAGGAATGGATAATCACTATTATTTATCTATTCAACAATATCATTAGCTTTCATTTAAATCACCTGAAAAAATTTCAAGTTAAATGTATTTTCAGTAATCGCTAGATACAGGCCGTTGGACCAGGCCTTTTTTCCTCTCAGTTTTTGTTTGGTGTTTTGGTTTTTGGTTTTTTTTTTCCCCTCTGCGTTTTCCCATGTTGTTAGCTGCAAAAATCCATAGGGAAATCTTAACAGAACTGGGGAATCTTCAAATGCCTACTCCCAGATACAGAAGTTTAACAAGGAGGCAGTAAGGACCAGAGAAATCTTGACAAGGAATCTGTGAGGAGTCATTGTGACCATTGCCAGGTTTCCATCTAGTACTAGTCTGCTATATTTCAGGAAGGAGTATAAGATCAGGTTAATATTAAGTAGAAGTCTTTTATAAAAGGATTTTTTTTGTACTTCCTCATAAAGATTTTCAGTAGTAGGCTCTGCTCATGTAGTTTTAATCCACGTCTCATCTTTCCTCATCATTATATTTCTTTGAATATAAACCATTCCTCTTTCAAATAATCTTATCTTTGTTTACTCAGATGTTTGTATTCAACACTTTACATAGACACAATCTTCAAAGATTCAGGATTTCTCTGCGATTTACTTGTAATTACCTTTGTACTCAGTAAAATTTGCTTTGTGTTTCTTCCAATTGCAGTTCTGACTACAGAAATGGGAGATTATTCTCCACTCTTAAAACAGAATCTCTGAGCACACTATTGTACTGAAGAACTGTTATTTTATGTAGCTGTTAGCTGTTTGTATCCAGTTATTTATATATAGTCATTTAAAAAGAAATATTCTAGTTACACTGGTGATAGAACTGATTTGCATATACCCTATTAACATAAGTATATTTCAGGAAATGTGAATAAAGAGAAAATTGCTTTGAGTTTCTACTTTGAGTAGCAAAGTACTTTGAGTTGATAGAAGACATTGAATTTCTGGTTTGGAGGCAGGTGTGCCAAGACAGCAAAGGATGATAGTCCCAGTGTTTCTGCTGGATTCCACTTGGAGTATGTCGGTTGGGCAGGATAATGGAAGTGCACCATAATATTCCTTGATTACAAGGGATAAATTATTTTTATTTACAATCCTATGCTTCTGATCCACCTTTCTCTTCTTTTTCATAAAACCATAGAATATTTTAGGTTGGAAAAGACCCTTAAGATCATTAAGTCCAACCTAACACCACCAATCCACTACTAAACTATATCCTTAAGCACAATGTCTAAACAGGAGATTAGTCTAGTCAAAAAGCAGGACCTGCCTTTTGTAAACCCATGCTGACTGGGCCTGAACACCTGGCTGTCTCGTGTATGCTGCGTGATGGCAATCAGAATTATCTGTTCCATGCCTTCCCTGGAACCTAGGTCAGACTGACAGGCCTGTAGCTCCTCGATCTTCCTCATGGACCTTTTTCTACATGGGTGTCCTATTTGCTAACTTCCAGTCAACTGCGATCTCCCCAGTTAACCAGGACTGCTGATTGATTATTGAAAATTCCTCTTGAGTGAATTTATATCGCCCTACTGAAATCGGATCAGTCCGAATTACTGTGTTAATGTGGGAGAGGAACAAAAGTGTCTTGAGTGTCTTGTGTTACTGTAGCATGATGTTTCTTTTCTTTGTTTCTTTTCTTTTGGGGTAATGTTCTTGCCTTTTGCTTGGCAAAACTCTTTCTCAAATACGGTCTCATAGTTATCAACTTTACGGGGACTTAACTTTTGAAATTGAGCTTATTTATTAACTTAGTTATTGCTAAAATACAAATATCCTTAGCATTTCAGAACACTTCCATTCTATACTTTAACACATACAATATTTGAATTGTAATTTTAATGCTGTACTTGTTGTAACATGGTATGGAAAACTTTATCATTAATATCCTGCATGTGTACATCACTAAACTTATTAGATGGTTCAGATGCTTCCATTTGACTTTTTGAAGCTCAAAATACTCCTGTGGGTGTGTGGGTTTTTTGGTGGGGTTTTTTTTGTTTGTTTGTTTGGATTTTTTTTGTTTGTTTTGTTTTGGGGTTTTTTTGGGGGGTGAGGGTGGAACTGTGGAAGAGGGGAGCTTTGGTGAAAGCTTCTCACTGAAATTTTCAAGGTGATTTCTCTGGTGGTTATATTTCCTGTCATACTATCCAAAACCAGATTTGAGGAGTCTTAGCATATGCTAAGATCTTTTTGTTGTATGCAAGTAGAATAATTTTCTTTATATCTCTTGGGGGAAGGATATGTCTAAATTTTAGTGTTTAGTGATTTTTTTTTTTTGTGGTAGTTTAAAAGATGAGTCTCTCAACTGAAACAGGAAGTGCATTAGAAAATAGTGACCAAAGGAATGGTGTGATGGTAATACTGAACCTCAGAAATGTAAGTCACCTAGCCTTGTTCACAAGTGAAGCATTTAGTATTGTAAAAGTGAGAAATTGATATATCTATTGAAATGAATGGTAAAATCCTCAGTTGAAAATAAAGACAAGATAGTCTCCTATGTTGGCTGTAGATAAAGATAATTTTCAACAGTCACCCAGGATTGAAACAGTTTCACTTACAGCACTTTGATAAATTGAGAGCAACTAACATCAATTTCTACAACTTTATATTAATTATTAAAACATTTAATAATTAAAATAATGAAAACATGGTAACTTCAATAATAAACTAAAAACTTCAGTAATAACATTCTCAGTATTTTTAGGATACATTCTCACTTCTGTGCTGTTGTTCTGCTAAAAATAAAATTACAATTTTATAGTTTCTCTGAAAAACTTTTCTCTCATTTAGCTCTTAAAATATTTTACTTTGAGACATTTTGAATTTGCAGTTCAATTATTTCTGTTATAGACAGGCAAACTTGCAACGCCTCTGTTGGCAGACTGGAAGCCAATGAATATCTTCTTTAGGGATCACACTGATGAACTCCTGCTTCTCCTATTTATAGCTATCAAATAGGTGAAAATTTTTTTTCTTTTTTTCACGTGTTCTCTTTATATATGTTTTGATAACTGATATGAAGCAATTTTTCAATGTTTCCTAATTTTGTTTCCTTATTTTTGACTGGGAATTGTTGTGGTTTTGCCTAGTAATGAAAAGAAAAAATAATTATTCAACTATTAATTTCATCCACACCATACAGAAAGCTGAAGGGATAATTTGTGTCAGATGAATGAACTGATGAATCATCACATCTGAACAATAACATTAAGTAGGATAATCAAAGTTAATTATTATACTCTGAAAGCTGTTGTAGTTTTAATTAGTAGATCTAAATTAGCTGAGAGGTGATTGAAGAACCAAAAAGCTTTTTCAAAGTGACTATTTTATTAAATCAGGAACCCTTACTACTTAATTAATATGATGGCTAGAATTAAACCAAGTATCTTAAGGCTTTTTTCCTGAAATGTGCATCAAATAAAGTAATATTGGATGATGATGATTTTGATGATGATGATTATTGTTATTACAGATTTAAAATTGTTTATTCCTTCTTTTAAGCTTATTTCTTAAAAGGTTAGCGTCCCTGTGGTTCCTATATAAGCATTAGAGAGAGGCTTAACCACAGATTTATTAAGGGGAGAGCAGCCTTCTAATTTACACACCTTGTTTAAATACCTCATTATACAGTTTGTTCCCTTACTGTATTTTTGGTGATCCTTTTCTTACATTGAAAAATCAGTTCTTGATGGAACTATACTGAAGAGGTTTGTAGAATGCAACTAAGTTGAGTTTCGTGTCATTTGTCTTTTTGGAGACAGCAGTCTTATTAATGGTTTTGTGGTTACAGTCCCCAGAACCATCAATAAAAACATTTTTTTTCTTGCTTCTGTTATAGACATGTTACTGTTAAGACCTACAGGAAAGCAACAAATATTTACAGGCTTTATTTCTTTGTCAGTCCAGAGACTGTAATTTAAAAATAAGCAACAAATATAATTCAGATGTCTTTCTTTTACCAGTGTACTCCTCTTTCTTTCCATAAAAACTCGCTTAGACAGTCAGATGATATAGAAGTGTGATTTAAATTTGTTTTCTAAAAGCAAATAAGCAATTGTGTAAGCAAGTAATGAAGCAGGACTATAAAATGCTGCCTGGGCTCAAGATTAGCAAGATCTTCACATTTCTGAGCTGCAGCCTCAGTTCAGAACACTTTGTAGTAGCAGGGCAATTGCATGCCATGCTATGCTGCTTCTAACTTCTACTCATTTGTGTTCATAAAATGAAGATAAGAAGTGACCACAGAGAATGGAATGTACACAACTGGTCTTAGTATATTACTATCCAGACTAGTAACTCTTTCAGCATAAAATAAATGTCAGTAGTTATTAGCTGAACAGTCTTGGATTTTTTTTTTATTATTTATTTATTTTTATCCTGCTCACACACCCACTGCAGGAGACTGTAAAAACGCATGTCATCTTTAGGCTACAATCAGTGGGCCCAAAAGAGAAGTATGCCACCTAATCATCTTTTCCCTTGCAAGGTATCATGCCAGCTTGCACATCATAATGGCAAAGAATTGTCTTTTATTTAGACAAGACCCTGGAGAGAAAGAAATAAGCACATTTTATATTAGGGATTTGAAGAAAAGATTTTGCACAAAAGCAGGGAGGAAACTACTTGAAATAAACAGTAGTGTTGGACTAGGCATGTTATGCCTCAAAACCCAGGATCCTCAAGGTGATCTGAGATTATTAAGAAATGAAGGAAGTAGAATTGACAATATAATTATAAGAACTTATTGTTAATACCTGGATACTAAGAAATTAAACATTCCCCTTCCCTTTATTATCTTCAATAACTGCTCACATCAGTTCATTCTCGTGGCTTTAATTCTCATTGCCAATGTTCTTGCCAGTGACTTAGAAAGATTAATGAATACTTTATCTTAAACTAAAGCAAAAAGTCAGGATGTGTCTCTAATGCTTACATAAACTGGATTTAGAAAAGCTAATGCCTCAATTAAATACTTACATTAACTAAGCATGTTCTGGAGGTCTGTAAAGTACAATAGTTTTCTGTTGATTTCTGTGGCTGAGTACTTATGTTACAGTTACTTCCATCTCTCCTTAATAATGTTACTGAGAAATTGAAAGCAAATTGGCATAAAGTGTTGTTAAAACCTCTGTAAAAAGATAGGGAACTCCCTTAATTTAAGGCTAGCTCAGTTACCTAATACTAATAATTTCTTAATTTAGATATATCAATTAAGATTCTAAGAATAAATTAAATTAATACTAGCTTCAGTGAGCCTTAAAATGCATATGATCACTGAATTTCTTGTTAGCACTACTTAGTTACCAATTATAATTAATAGGAAATTGTTTTTCTATTTATAAGGATACTTAAACCTCCCTATTTTAAATTAGTCTGTTTGTTTCAGTTTTCAGTTGACTAGGGATGTAATAAGACTGTTGAGAACTAGAGTTCTGGGTTTGCAATATGGGTTGTTATAAGTGATCATATAAAAATAAATGCTTCTAGTGTTAAAAAACAAATTTGTGTGGGAGGATGACATTGGAAAAAAAGGATATATGCAACTTCCATGCCTTGTTTTGGAAAAGTGGTTAATGATTTTCTATCTGTTTTTAATTATGAAAGAAGAAACTGTCATTTCATTATATAACTGATTTCTAATCATTAGTATTTTTCTTTTTCTTTGTTTCATCAGTTATTGATAGAATTTTATAATTTCTTACATCTAATTAGAAATTAACCTGAATAAGGATGAGATAATTAAAAATGTTCATATATATGAGAAATATAGCTTCTAGTTTTAGAAACTACATACAGCTCTGTACAGTTTTAATTTTTAAATTTAACAATAACTCATGTTCGTAATTTATTTTCCAGTTATTCTGTGGTTACTATTCCTCCAAATTTTTTTTGTATTGAAACAAAAACACCCCAACAAAATCCCAGGACAGCATCCATAATTAAAATGAGAGGGCTTGTTCTAGACTAATCTCACTAAATAAAATTTTTAATTTACTTTTCAAAATAAAGCCACCTAAGTTTTAGACTAATGTTTCCTGGGCCCTATTCATGGTGGTAAATTTTTTACACTCAGTGTATCTATAATCCAAGTTTACCTTGTTCCTCCAGAACATAACTCACCAGAAACAAGTAAGAAGTCTTCTTGATAGAGGAGGCAAAGAAACTCTGTATTACGCTTTTCTTCAAGCATGTTGTTATGAATTCCCCATAGTTCTTTAATTATAAATAAATATCAGAAACTAATATGACTATATTAACAAAAATATTTACATTGTTAATGTAAAGTCTGTGCAAGTAAAATCTTTGTGAATGAAAATTTTTAAGTTATTTGATGCACTGGTTACTGTTTATGGGGATGGTTGAAGACTCTTCAGCAGCATTGGTAAATCCATATTGGTAATTTTTCCATCTCATATGTGTATGATATGCAAATACAAACCATTTGTATTTGTAAATAATCATGCATTCTGTTACTTATCACAGAACCACAGGTTCATGGAATGGCTTGGCTTGGAAGGGACCTTGAAAGTTCGTTTAGTTCATTCCCTCCACAAAAAGCAGGGATATCTTTAACTAGATCATGTTTCTCAAAGCCCCGTCCAACTTGACTTTGAACACTTGCAGGGAGGGGGCAGCCACAATTCTCTGAGCAACCTGTTCCTGTCTCTCAACAACATCCTGAAAAAATTCTTTCCTTTGATCAGATCTAAAACTACCCTGTTATAGTTTAAAACCGTTGCCCATGTAAATGGTGTGTAAAAGGAAACATAACAAAACAAAGTTAAGTATCGCAGTGAAGCCTCCATATCTGGGTTGTAATGATCCATTTTGCCCTATCAGTGGGATGTCAAATAAACAATAGAATTTGTTGATAAAAGCACAGAGCTTTACTGGTAGAAATCATACTAAGTGAGTTCATACTATTCCATAAGGTACCTTATGCAACACAGTACAAGCAGAGAGGATATTCCAGAAACTCACTTCTTTAATAGAGTTTTGATTGAATTTAGCTGTACATATTCACATTGCAATTATTTGATGTTAAGAGATGTGTTCACGCAATGCAATGTGAATATATGCCCAAGGCTGAAGAAATTAACAACATATTCTTTTGTAGGTAGAGGTCAAAAATAGATAGTTATACAGATAAAGAGTTAGGTAGAGTCCAGACTGTTGTTTGGAAAAACCTTTTTTAAAAGTGAATAGCAGAATAGTCTTAGTCTTTTGTCAAGACAAAAATTTCCTTAGCCCTGAGGAAACACCTTTGATATGAAATACATGACTGTGTTCTGTTTTAGTGGGATTATGTCCATAATGGATAATCAGAGGACAGGAGGATTTAAATTCAATCACTTTCTTTGTTTTGTTTTACCTTTCTTTTAAGTGTATACTTCTTTGTACATAAGAGGTACAATGGAGAGAAGGAAGCAGAAAAAACTTTGTAAAAATAATGTTTAAAAAATAACAGGGGATCATAAATATTCATGTGTATATGTTAGTTGGGCAAAGTACTTAAACTGTCCGTATCTCTGGTTATCCTTCTGTAAGACAGAATAATAACATTAACCTCAAAGAAATCCTATGAAAAATAATCAGAATAACACTTAAACAGTTAAGTACATAAAGACACTCTTTAAACCTGCAGTGAAATACAACTTCTTCCTTTTGTTATAGTAAGAAAATGCATGAAACCTGGTGGTAAGCAATGAACTGTTCTTTAGTGTCACATATTCTCTTTGAAGTCCTACCGTTTTCTTGTAAATAATGTTCCCTAGAGTTGTGACATATGATGTATCACAATGTGATAAATCACTTGCAGGCTAACAAATCTGAATATATCAGTAAGTGTTTGCTAAAAGTTAATAAAATTTACTAGGGTAGAAAAACTGATTTGCTCTTTAAAATCTTACAGTTAGTTTGAATCATAAAACATGGTATTAACGATGCTTTTTGAAATTTATTTTCTCACTATATTTAGTTTGCTCACTGATGGACTTTCAAAGTGAACACATACTTTTTTTTTATGCCTTGCCGTTCCCTTCAAGGTAGATTTGAAACTGGAAGTTAAAATACAAAGCTGTAAGAATTGAAGGACATGAGAACTGACTTCTAAAAGAATGGTGATACTTTCTTTTGGATACAAATAAAAGACTTAATTTAAAATGAACAGCTAGGAGCAGGTTTTACTTATTTATAAACTGTCAACTAATTTTTCTGAAAGATATATAATCAGCTGATCTTCCAGCAGGGAAGGTTAATTTTGTGCCGAGAGACATACAGTTGAAGGACATTCAACCTTCTGGTTTAGAAAATGGTTCAAACTGTAATTATATTTATTCTAAGTAATTTTTTTTTTAATGCATTCGATCATGTCCCCATTTTTGTTACTTTTAAATTGTCAGTTACTGAGATCAAAGCCTTCTGAATTTCTAATATAATTTGAGAAAATTAACACTGTCAATAGTGTGTTCAAATATGGAATGTTGTTACACTGCCTGCTCCATGTGATTGTAATATTCATACATAACTACTTAATATAAAGCAGAGTATGAACATCTCTGTTACTGCCCTTTTTGGCTGAGTTCATACTTATTTTTTTTTTTTTTTTGCTTAAAGAAGATATTTTAAGAGCAAGCAAGAAATGTGTTACCTAGGAGGGTTCATACTATCATAGACTAGTTTGGGTTGGAAGGGACCTTAAAGATCATCTAGTTCCAACC
>NW_010237603.1:0-19390 GCF_000690775.1 Eurypyga helias | reverse complement strand
CGAGACGGGGTGGCTCAAAGCCGCATCCAGCCTGGCCAGGATAGACTTCAGGGAGGGGGCATCCCCAGCTTCTGTGGGAAACCTCTTCCAGTGCCTCACCACCCTTTCCATGAAGTATTTCTTCCTGATATCTAAGCTAAACCTCCCTGCTTTCAATTTAAACCCGTTACCCCTTGACATGTCAGTACAGACCCTTGTAAAAAGGGCACCCCTGTTTCCTGTAGGTCCCTTTCAGGTACTGCAAGGCTGCAATAAATTATCCCTGGAGCCTTCTCTTCTCCAGGCTGAAAAAGCCCAACTCTCTCAGCCTGTCCCCATAGGAGAGATGCTCCAGAACTTTGATCATCTTCATGGGCTCCTCTGGTTTCAATCCAACAGGTCCATGTCTTCTTATGTTGAGGGCCCCAGAGCTGGAAGCAGTACTCCAGGTGGGGTCTCACAAGAAAAGAGTAGAGGAAGAGAATCCCCTCCCTTAACCTGCTTGTAGAGGAATTTTTAGGTAACCATGGTCACGAAGTGCTAATGCAGGCCTGCGTGCACAACCCAGGCTATGTGAAGGACGATGCGCCCTTGAGCAGGTGAAAGAAGGAAGTGATAGATCGAGTAAACAAAGAAAAAGGGATTTGAAGCAGGATGCCTAAACCGCCAGGGGGAGGAGTGTTGCCACGTGGCTGGAGCTCTGTAGCCAATAAGGAGTAGGGATAGGGTGCGTGGACAAAGCGATGTAACCAATCGTTTAGAGGCTGATGGCGCGTGACACTTTGTAACTCGATAAATACCCAGACACCAGAATAAAGTTAGAGCTTTGAGCATTACCTCTGTGAGGACGTCTCTTTGACTCTGCGCCCAACCTCCCGGTACCGACTCACTACACCTGCTGACCACACTTCTCCTGATACAGCCCAGGATACAGTTGGCTTTCTGGGCTGCCAGTGCATACTGCTAGCTCATGTCCAGATTTTCATCCAGCAGTACCCCCAAGTCCTTGTCAAGGACTCTTCTTGATCCATTCTCCACCCAGCCTGTACTTGTATTTGGGATTGCTCTGACCCAGGTGCAGGACCTTGGACTTGGGCTTGTTGAACTTCATGAGGTTGGCACAGGCCCACCCTTCAAGCCTGTCAGGGTCCCTCTGGATGGCATCCCTTCCCTCCAGCGTGTCTGCCCTACCATACAGCAGTTCATCGGGGGTCGATATTGGGACTGGCGCTGTTTAGCATCTTTATCTGCAACATGAATGGTGGGATTGAGTGCACCCATAGCAAGTTTGCTTATGATACCAATCTGTGTCATGAGTTAAGATCATCCCTTTAAGATGTCATCTTTCAGCCTTTCACTTCAACATCCTTCTAAGTGATTATTGAAGAATTTCTCTTTGAAGACCTCAACATATGTTCAAGTTATCTTGCTTTTTTACTGGACATCTTTTTCAGGCAGAAGGGGGCTAATATCAGTTTATATTGTGTCTAGATCGGTATAATTAAATTTAAAAATACTGGGTTTATATACATATATGTATATTAAGTAATGCAGAGGCAATGTGGGCCCTATTTTAATTAATAGGGTTGATTTTCCTTTTCCTTTGTCAGTGGCAGCTACTAAGACTATCATTTAATGAAATGCGCATTTCAGTTTATGGAATAACAGAGTATAAACCATGTTAGTCCCTTTGGTAATATTTTAAAGGCAAGTGAATTACATCAGTAATAGACTTGATTTTACACTAATGCTTTCTGAGTTCTCTTAATCATTAGGCACATAAAATATCTCACTGATCTGAATGGGGATTTTAGGGTGAGAAAAGACAGATTGTCTTATTCCACTGACATTGATATAAGTTATTCAGAGTGTTTCTTTGGCTCTGATACCTGGCATAAGCGTATGTTTTACCTGGGTAGATATAACTTAATCAGTACAGTGTTAATGGCAATTACGTGCAATCTGTAAAGGTTTGACTTTTGAGTTGGGTTTAATTCTTTACTGGGACAGAAGTGACAGCAATTCAGGGATTTGTTTGGAAAAATATGATGGTACTTGGCCCTGGAGAGATGAAAAGTCCAGGACACCCAGTTGATCTGCATGGATCACCTCCTTCAAGCTCAAGAATTGTCCATCACAATGATCAGGAAATCACAAAGGTGGCAAAAGGCCTGCATGGATGAACAACTGATGAGCTACTGATTAAACTTCAGAATAAAAAAGAAGTGTACAAGAGGTTGAAGCAGGGTCAGATGGGACCTCTGGGAGGAATACAGACACTCGAAAACCACTGAAAAGATGGGGTTAGGAAAGCCAAAGCCCATCTAGAGATGGATCTCAAAAGAGAGATGAAAGGTTTCTACAGATCTTTCAGCAACGGAAGGAATAGTAGGGAAAATGTGTGTCCATTCTTGAATGGAATAGGGTCCCTGGTGAAAAACGATGCCGAGAAGACTGAATTGCTAAATGTCTTCTTTGCTTCGGTCTTTACCAGTAAATGAGCCTTGAGAAATTTCAGACCCCTGAGACCACAACAAAAGTCTAGAGAAAGGATAACTTGGATGAGGTGAGGAACACTTAAACTGGACATTCGAAAACCCATGGGAACTTCTGGAACGCATCCATGAGTACTAAGGGAGGTCAGTTACCTTTGTAAGGTTATGATGGTTGAGGGAAGTTCCTGAGGGCTGGAAGAAGACAAATGTTCCTGTTTTCAGGAAGGGCAAGAAGAAACATCAAGGGAAGTATAGGTCGGTTAGCTTCGCCTCTATACCTGATAGGCCAAATAGTCCTGGTCACCCTCTCCCAAAATATTAGGGACAGGAAGATGATTGAAGGTAGTCACCATGGATTTACAAAAGGCAAATCATTCCTGACAGACCAGATAGCCTTATGCAATAAGGTGAATGACCTGATGGTTGAGTAGAGAGAACTGGATGTTGTTTATGTTGACTTTAGCGAGATTTTCATCAGTCTTCCATAACATGCACTTTGACAAATTGATGAAGTACCAACTAGATAAGCAGATGGTGAGGTGAATTGAAAACCAGCTGAACTGCCAAGCTCAAAGGGTTGTGGTCAGCAGTAGGTAAGATAGCTGGCAGTCAGTCAGTAACAGTGTACTCCAGGGATCGATACTGCAGCCAGTACTGTTTAATATCTTCATAAATTACCTACATGATGGGACAGAGTGCACTCTCAGCAAGGATGTAGATGATACAAAACTGAATGTGTGTCTGACACACCATATGGTTGCATTGCCATGCAGGGGGACCTCAAAGGCTCAGAGAAATGGCAAGACAGAAAGCTCATCAAAACAAAACAAACGGAAATAAAGAGTCTGAAGCTAAGGAACAAACCATGGAACCTCTACAGACTGGGGGCCATTTACTTGAAAAGCAGGCTTGCCTAGAAGGTGCTGCAGGTCCTGAGGGATGTCAAATTTAACATGAGCCATCAATGTCCCCGTGTGACAAAGGATACCACAAGCCTCCTGTGATGCATTCAGCAAAGTGTTGCCAGCATCTCCAGGGATGTGATCCTTCTCCTCTATTCAGTATTGTTAAGATGCACTTGGGTTGGTGTATCCACTGCTGGTCTTCCCAGTACATGAGAGATACGGGCATAGTGCAGTGAGTCTAGCAAAGGACAATACAGATGACTAAGGAACTGTAACATCAAACATATAAGGAGAAGCTGAGAGACCTGAGAGTGTTCCACCAGGATGAGAGAAAGCACCGAGTGTCTCCATCAATGTGTATAAATACCTGGGAAGTACAGGACACAGAGATGGACTTCTCAGTGGTGCTGGTGGCAGAGAAAAGGCAACAGGCACAAACTGAAACACAGGAAATTCCCTTTGAACACAAGAGAAGTACATTTACTGTAAGGAAGATGGGACGCTGGAAGAGGTTGCTCAGAGGTTGTGGAGTCTCCATGCCTGGAGATACTCAAAACTTGACTGGACATGGGACTGGGCAATCTGTTCTAAATGACCCTTCTCTGAGCACAAGGACCGGACTAGATGATCTCTGCAGGCTTCTAGCCCCCGGTTTTTATTATTACACTAAGAATATTGTTAATTAATCTAATACTATTTAAATTACACAAGTATTGTTTCTTATTTGTTAAACAGGTCATTTAAAAGACACAATTAAATGCTATGCACATTTATTTCTCACTTTAAAAATTAAACTGAAAGTTCTTTGATGAAATTTTTAACCAGTCAACTACTTTTTGGCAATTCCATCTGTTGTTAGATGCTTTCCAAAGTCATTGAGAGTATCCAGATGTTACAGTGATGAAGATACCTAGATATTTAAAGGCATGTGAAGTTCTCTTGTCTAGCTCTTGACCGGTTAAAAGGGAACTTGCTTGTGCTGATATATTTTGAATTAATGGACTTATATGTATATAAATTAATGACAGTATTAATACTACAGCTTGCCTGGAATTTTGACAGAAAAAAAAAATCCAACACATAAATGAAAAAGTATAAAAAGCATAAAAATGTAGTTTGTTTATTTTTGGGGAAATACATAAATTAGTGGTATAACTGTGAAAATTCCAAGAGAATCTTCTTTGGCTACCCTAGCATTGTTGATCTTGTAAAGTAAAAGACACCTCAATGTCTGAGCAAAATGTTAAGCCACAAAATACAGATAAAAAATATATTTCCTTTTTGAATAACATTCACAAAGCCATGAAGGCCAAGATGACCATAAATTTAGGAATAATTTGCAGCCCAACTTTAGGCATAAAGTTTAGACAGGTGACTTTCAGTCTTTTGTAATGACAAAAAAAAAAAAAACAAACCACGTCACCCCTCAAATACTTCAGTTAAAGTCATTTGATCTTTATTTGGACTGGGTAATTATTTTTCATTAGTTTCCCAAGGGCAGATTATAGTGGATACTCGCATACAGATTGTATCCTTTTGATAATTTTGAAACAGATATATTTGGCAGTTTCTTCAAATTATGGTTTCTGTGGTTTATTTTTAAGAAAGGTCTTTTCAAACACTTGAAAATAAATAAACACATGCCAAATGGGGTAGTCAACAATGACGCCAGAAAACACAGGGATAATGTACTGTTCTTTTTCTAATAATCAGAGTTTTCCTTCTTGTGACATAATCTCATCTAGTCACATATCAGTCACTGTATTACAATATTTCACAGCTGATTTAATTAGAGAAAGTATCCTGGCACAGAAGGAGGAAGGAAGAGGATCTATATTCTACCTTCACAACTGGCTGCAGCATATACCTGCCTGACCTGAGGAAGAAACTTGATTCACTTACTCACATTGATCATAACATTGCATATTCAAAAGCCCTTACTTGAGTTTGCTGCTGTTTCATATTAACTACTTCCTGCCAGTAGGTCCTATTTCTCAGTGCGTTGTGATCTCTCAGCCATACTAATTACCTTAAATATCTTTATAATATAATTGATTTCAAGCCAATAACTTTTGGTTACTGTCTCAGATTTTGCCTGTATGTTATTAAGAAATACAAAACTGGTATGAAAAAAAAACATTACCACAAATGATATGTGGACCTTTCTCTTTCCAAAAGGACCAATTCTAAGTCACGTAGTCATTCACTTTCTTCAGTTTTATGCTCTTAAACAAGAAGGTGCTTAAGACAAAGCTGGAGGCAACAACAATCTTGAAAATCTTTGAAGTGTAGAAACAGAACTTTGAATTTGGCTCATTATATGGTACAGTTGCTGTGTAAATATTTTATAATAACCATTGCAACACAAATATACCTTATCGATTCTATTTTTACAGTTTTCCCTTAGTACAGGTCTTGATAATAGTTTTGTGTTCTTGTGAAGTTATTCCTCGACACTTGCCTGAATATTCAAGCATAGTTTGCAACTTAATTCAAAATGGGAAATAGCAGTGGAAGTCATAAGGAACTTCTCAGGGCTCAGTGGCAAAATGAAATGCATTGAGTATGAAAATAAGATTTTATAAAAGCACAAATGTTATAAAAACAATTAGCTAGTTTAAGTTTGCCAGATATCTTTAGCAACACCAAAGAGAAGGCTTGAATGCAGCTACATATTTTAAAAATAAGCAGAGCTAGTAAAAATATAAATGTTTAATTTTCTGGAGATTGGAGAAAACAAAGATGGAGATAATTTGGCATCTCACTGTTCCTCCTAAATGTGGACAAAAATCTTTGGAAGTGTCTCACAGTTTTACAGTTATTTTGTTTGAATTTTTTATAAATAAAACATCCAGTCTTTCATTCCAAAAGAGGTTTTCCTTCAAAAATTGTCTTCTTTTCTACTTGAAAAGAGGTTATGATAATATGCTGAGTTAGCAGGGTGGAACTGCCTCTTTTTTAAAATCAATTAAAAAAAAATTGAAAAATTAACAATCTGAAGTTTTCAGATTTTTAATATACTTTTTTAAAGCTTTAATGGTGTATACATTGGAAGAATTGTGGGTGCCTAGCTTCATACCTTATAACAAAATATATCAGATGATCTAGAACATACGGCAAACAAGTGCAATCTAGTAGCATCACATCAGAATATTTATCCAAAAATGTCTAACCTGGATAATGAATCAGAACAGGTTCTGTGTCTCTTTATAGTTGTTGCACTACCTAAATATCTCTAACTACTTCCACCTTTTTACCTTTGTAGTGTTTAAGCCATTTTCACCTCCATTGCTAGTAATGGTGACAAAATTAGGATGTAAATGTTTTGTAGGTACTAGGGTCAGAATTAATCCAAACAACTGTTTTTTCATATCACTGTTTGTTTATATTGAAAGTTGAAGCACCTGTGATGTGAATGTGCTGCACAGACATTTGTACTTGAATACAAGAAAATATTCTTGAATGGAGTTGTTCTACTAGCATGACTTGAAAAACTTTGTGGTTCAGTATATGTATTCCTGGAAGTATTTCATGCTTGGAACTGGTTGCTCATTTATTTCACAAAAGTAAATATGCACTGAATGTTAATGTTCTTAAGAAAAATTGAATATTCCAAGGTAAGTAAAAATTACAGAGCATTATAAATTAAATAAATTGATAGAACAAAATATAAAGCAATATGATTAAAGTTTTAAAGAAGAACATTGCACTGGGAACTTAGGTACATGTTGGTTGGGGGAGAGCAGAGAATTTGAAAGTATATTTAACAGCAGAAAAATGGTTTTATTCCCTCATGACTAGAATCTTTTAACAAGTATATGTTTAGTTTGTGTACTTTCATTGTCTCTTTTGTATATATAGAATTAAATTTTTAGCTATTTACTGCTGTAACATTATGAAAAATAACTAACTTTAAACACCAGGGCAGCTAATTAAGTGATCGGAGTAACCAATCAATAATTTAATTTAAATATTTTAAAATCGCTATAATAATGTATGTTTTCTTCTCCTTGTTTGTTTGGCTTTTATTTCTCATTCTGTCCCCTCCTTTTTTTTTTTTTTTGGTGCCTCTTGGTTTTTTCCTTCCTGTTTGGTCAGTGGTTTTTGGCCAGTTCGTATTCTTCCAGACATCACTCCATGATGTAGTTGAAGTATATGATGGCCCAACTCTGCAGTCATCTTTGTTGTCTTCTCTCTCAGGATCTCATTCAGGTATCCTTTAACATAAGTGACATTACACTGTTGTTTTTTTTTTTTACATTAACCTGGAAAGATTGTGTAGTAAGAAAAAAAAGAAAAAGAAAAATACTGTTGGTATATTTTCTTAGTTTCAATACAGGCAAATATAGGAAATCAGGATTTTGAATTAAAAGCCTAATCGCTCAAAACTATTCTCATTGATGAAAATAATTAATTACAATGGAATCTATTTATTTTATATTTTTTATTCTGACATTTAGCTATTAAAATAAGTGGTTTGGGCTTCTTACTTCGTTCTTTTATGACTTTTATCTCGTGAGCAATCTGAGATGGTTATTGTATATATAAAAGGGAAAGCAGCATATATTCATAACAAAGTAAAATTGTATAGGTTATGTGCATGTTGACTCTATTAGAAGTGGTATGGGGGTTTGGTTGGTTAGGGTTTTTTGGTAAAGGAAAAAAACGACAAATATTCCTCATAACTGAGATGAGGTTTAGCCCCCCTATTCTAGATCAACATAATATTGCCAACAGAATATTAAAATTGCATATATCTCGCAAATTTTACTGAAGCAGAACATGGGTTTGAGTGGGTAGTTTCTAGCTGAAAAGATGCTGACGGGTATTTTGAATGCTTCTTTAGTAAAGAGTGGTTATGATAGCTTTGTATTTGCTTTGTTCGAGTAGGTGAATCGCTTCCATTGAGCTCAGGTAACCAGATCACGGTTAGATTTACATCAGTTGGACCAGTAACAGCTAAAGGATTTCATTTTGTTTATCAAGGTGAGACAACCTGGAAAAATGCATACATTTATCCTTTTCATGACAAATTGTAAATCATCAGAGAGGAGCAGACTGAGAACAGTTTCACTGTTTTTGCAAGTTATGAAAAGTGTTTAGGATCATTTTGTATTTTAAAGCTTAAATCAAATATTTAAGCAGCATAAGAGAGTTTCCAAATTTGAGTGACATGTAAAACAGCTGTTTCTGTTTGCTAATCTAGGTGACTAATGTTAGATCCATCTGGCGTCTCAAACTGGTTTATTTCTCAATTTAAATAACTATTATTACATGCAGATGAATCAGTGATCAGTTATTAAGTTACTTCTCTTGGTTTACATTATTGACCTTTTTATTGGTCAAGCATGGAAATGGTTATACATTAATACTTGTAACAGATTTATTATTTTGTTTAATTTAAATCCTGATCTAATAATCAAAATATGCATTATGTAATCCACAGGATTAAATGTAAGTATCTTTCTGTCACATAAATGTTATTCTGAAACCATGTACTAGTTGAATATTTCATAGTAGTATTTCTTTGCAGTGCCATTTTAGAGCAGCTTCAGTGTGGGTTTTATGCACTGCTTTCAATCTTGGCAAGGATATCAGTGCCAAGCTCTTCAAAATACTAACTCAGACATCAAAAGTGTGCAGTCCGTATTGTGAAGGTTCATTTCGGGATTATGAAAATGTTCTTAACTGGAGAATAGCTAAATGTTACTTCCAGTATTTTTGAATATTTGGGGTTAAAAATCTTTATTCCTCCACCAAAACTAAAATTAAGAATGCACAATTGTTTGTATGTTTGCAGCTGTTCCAAGAACAAGTGCAACACAGTGTAGCTCTGTGCCTGAACCGAGATTTGGAAAAAGGATTGGAAATGAATTTGCAGTTGGGTCACTGGTTCTTTTTGAGTGCAATCCAGGTTATATCCTCCATGGGTCAACAGCAATTAGATGTGATACAGTACCAAATGCATTGGCACAGTGGAACGATTCACTCCCTACATGTGTTGGTGAGTTCTTAAGGCGCTTTAATAGAACTGATTACTGCCTAAAGTGTATACCATTCTCTCTAGCTGAATGTGTTCATTCTTTGTCATCTGTACAGTATTCTATTCTTGGTTACTTTTATTCACTTTCTTCTTTGTTCAAGGTTAAGATTTCATTCCCCTTTCTATTCTAACCTTGCTGTGACATTTCCCTAGTTTCATGAACACATTCTGCTACTGTAAATTATATGATAGCTTCTTCTACATTAACATTGTTGACAGTCCCTTTTGTCCTTTAATCAAGACTCAGAAATACCAGTTTATGCCTTTACTCCTTGCAAGACTAAGATACTCTCGCAGAGCTCAAACAAGATATTGCAAGCTATTAGGAAGAATACTACTATATTAAAGATTTAGAAATGGTGACATTCATTTTTAATTGCTTGTCAGGAAAAAAAAGTATCTTTTCATGTCAGAAAATATACTTTGTTTGGTTCTAGTCATACAAAATTAAATTCTAAAATTAAATTCTTAAATTGCATCTATTGATATGCATAAGGCTGATTTGCACCAATTGGAAGTCTGGTGATTTTACTGTGAGGCTTTTCAACACAGAGATAACATTCTAATGGTACATTTTTCCATAGGTTTGTGTCAAGGACAAATATGGCACATTTAAATACTAGGCGTTATATAGAGTTTGGCTTGGTTTTTTGTATGGAAAAAAACACCATTCATTATAAATGAATTAAAATTGGTTATTATTTACACAGATGTTTTTGCAATGACATAAAACTTTTCCACCTGTAACATCTCTTGCAGTACGAACTGCATTATACATTAATTTTATGTGAATCGAATACATTGAAAACTGTTCATTTTGGAATGAAGACATCTGAAGAACTCCATTCCCAACCAAAACATTAAATATATGTATGAGTTAGTTACTTTACTTTTCTTGACAGACAACAAGTTTTTTATAAAAATGATCCAAATCCATTGCAAAAAACATTTCATGATATTGGCTTCATCATTAAGAAGTACATAAGCAGTTTTAGATGACTGGAGGAAAGGAAAAAAGAGCAAATTTTATTCATTATCTTGATTTTTAATCTTCTGTGCTGACCAGCTGATAGCGCATGGTATAGTCTAAGTGGTTTTCAATAAAATAAAAGATTTTTGTCAAAATAGATATCAAGACTAAGTACCATTGGGGTAATATCAATAAAAATATGATTAACCAGCTATTATACACAAATTATGTTTATTTGGACTATTTCAGGCATAGGAATAGAACTACAATTTATATATTAATAAGAAACCAAAGTACATGCCTATATTTCATTTATTCTCAGTGATTACAGTTTAATCAGTAAATTGCACTATTTACCTCCTTGAAATATGTTCCCTTTGTTTTTCAGATATAACAATACAATAAAGTGTTAAAATAATTATTTTGGCCATTGACCACAATATGTTATTGATATTTTAATGCATGATTTACTCTGTGGAAGAGAAAGCTGTCTCTAGGCATGTTGAACTGAGAAAAGGTTACAGGCCACCTTATGTATGAAAATCACTGTGCCAATAAAAGTGGTAAAATGTATGTGAGGTGAAAATTAATTTGAACTAAATCAGTTTAATAATCAAAGTGGTAGACATGACCATATTAAATTGCCTTAACTCTAGTGACTGCTTGAATATTTCCTTATAGATAGTAGACATTAATCATTCTGTCTGTCCATCCTTTTATGAGTAATTATTTAAACACTTTAGGTGACGCTGACTTTTCGTTTATCCATGTAGTTCCCAACAGATTCTATCAATTATATGCCATACAAAACATAGCTAAAGTATTCATTATTAAGATAAGTTGCATTCTCCTACCTATTTTCTAAATCCTCATATTTGCATATAGATAAATCCATTCAGAATTTAGTAGTGTTGCATAGAAGTGGTGCATTAGCTTCTAATGGTTTTCATAAACCATCTCATCAATCTTTCCCTTCAACTTCTTAAATACCAACAGAATATTTGTATGTAGATTAAGTATTTGTATGTAGATTAAGCTGATTAAGCTTTGTCCCTGTTAGAACATCTAATGGTCTAGACAAGGTACTTTCCACTTGAACATTCAGAAAAGAAACTTGATGGTACTGAATGCCTCTGTCCTATTCCATGCGTAAGACTTTTATTAATCCATGGGCATAGATGTGAGTGCAGTCTTGCAAGCATTTAGCAATTTCTTCCTAATGTGATAGGTCCATAGTCTGTAATGGGATAACTCACACAAGCAAAGAGAACAGTCAAACTGTTGAGATTGGTGCTATTAATTATTTAGACAACAACAAAGTAGCAATATTAGAAAATAATGAATTTTTTAAATGTATTTTTTTCATGATGTGGTTTCATCTTTTATACTGACCCAATAAAAAACTTTTCAAACTTCCTTCTTAACCCCTAAAAATAATGCTTTATTTCTCTAAGATTACAAGGAGACTATGGAATGTGTGTCATTTTAGTAAAGGTCAAATAAATAAGAGGGATATGAACATGATTCTCTCAGGTAGAAAACTAACACAATTCTAATTTTCCTTTGTTCTGTTTTAGTAATTTAAAAGAAGGCTTTTGAGATAGAAGATTTTATTTTCCTGAGGCAAATATAAATTTTTTAATATAGCATAAATTTAGAAAAGTTTTCAACCATAGTGTGCTGAACATTGCATAAGATTTTATAAAAACTTCTCTAAGTTCTGAAGCTTCACACTTTACTTGTATTGTGCATTTCCTTTCAGTGCCCTGTGGTGGAATTTTAACAAAGCGCAAAGGGACCATTTTGTCTCCTGGTTACCCTGAGCCCTATGACAACAATCTGAATTGTGTGTGGAAGATCACAGTACCAGAGGGAGCTGGGATTCAAGTAAGTATAGTTGCTATTTGCTTATTATCACCATATATAAAACTGGTTCTTGTGATGCAACAGCATGAAAATTTCGTTTATTTGTACATTTTACTATCTCATTAATGATTCTGGAAATGGAATGTATTGCAAATGCTTTTATTTGCACGGATGTTAGAAGTTACAAGATGTACAAAAATCTTAAAAGATACACCTGTAAGCACCTATTTAGAAGATATGAAGACCCCCCAAAATTTAAACTGTGTTATTTTAATAAGTTAGTGACTCCTTGTAAACCACTGGAAATAGGTAGTCTTTTACTTCCTGTCCCAAAATGATTAAATCTTCTCCTACAGAGTGAAATTAAAAGGGTTGCTTCCATGGACAAGTTATATATGTTTTCCTAGTAACTCTGTTATTAATCTATAGTTACAGACGTTCATTGTGATACAAAGATGCTTCAGTATGTTTCAGGACATAGGAATTGGTCCTTTAAAATATTGTCAAATTCTCATTTACTAAAATTTAGATTAAGAACTTAATGGAATACGTAGCAGAGAGGTGTCCATTATGCTACATCGTGTATAGCTCACCCTAGTGTTCACTAAAGAAACTGACAGAAAACTGAGAGAGCTCAGTTTCTGTAGGTAAATCTTTAATAATGAAAATCAAGGAAAACATTGTGGACAATGTATTAAAGCTTTTAAATAAATTGCATTACAAAGCTTTCAAAGTATTTTACTTTGTCAAGGAAAGTTTTAAAAATAGTATGAGTTTATACTGTACTACTTCATAAACATTCACAAAATAGATTTGTTTGTTTGTTTTAAATAACTAAAAATACTTAAGAAAAACTTTAAAACATTATGGAAGAACACAGAAGTTAAAAATACAGCATAATTCCATATGTGATAACACTTAAGTTCAATTTTCAAAGCCATGGATGTCCATTAATAATAGGATTTAATAACCTAAAACAGTTTTGAGATCAATTTTTAAGAACACTAAATGATTTAATCAGTTGACTAAGTTAAGATACTTTTTTTCGGTGTATTTTTTAAAAATCAGTAAAGTAAGTTCATAGAATCATAGAATGGTTAGGGTAGGAAGGGACCTTAAAGATCATCTAGTTCCAACCCCCCTGCCATGGGCAGGGACACCTTGCACTAGACCAGGTTGCTCAAAGTCACATCCAGCCTGGCCTTGAAACATTAAACATTAGGAGGATAAATCAGAGGATTTAAATTGGACCTTAACTGGCACCCTGACTTGGACAGTCACTGTTGCTTTTGGAAGTCTTTATCTCTTATCACAGACTGCATTAAGTGACTAAATTACTTTGATTTCTAGTTAGGTGTCTAATGTGCATGATATTCTTTTGCTCTGCTCTCATAATAAAACGATACACTTACTGTTTGCCTTTTTTCTATTTGTCTAGTTTTCTCTAGTTTTCTAGTTGTCTTTTTGTTGAGTGTGCAAATACCATCCTTTTACTGAAAAAGTTATTCATTTATACTTGGGTAAATGTAATGACAACACGACATTTTTGTGGTCATACTTGTATCATTTTAATTAGATCTGTAGAATGTTTAACTGACACTGAAGCAGGACAGTCATGAAGTGCAATATTCATGCTTGATCCTTTGAATCCTGCCTGATTTTCAGGGCTACATCTCAGAAAGATAAAGTCCCTGATACAGTGGACTGAATGCATCTGATACAGGATCACTAAAATGGAGTATATCACTAAAATGGAGACATCATATCATTTTTACTGTGTTATTTTTCACAACTGAGCTTAGATTTATAACTTAGTAATGACATAAAAATGGCATCAGAATTGGTTTGGTCTTGGTTTATTCACTTCATGGGAAAGAAAAAGATGGAATATACACGTGTAAAAAGGTAATTATTACTGTGAAAATCAGCTGCTTAAGGTAACATTTGAAAACTTGGGTGACTCATTTCGTCCCACCTCAGAATGCTTGCAAATGCAGATCCTCAGTGATACTGTGAGAGCTAAATGCTTTTTTGTTCATGTAAATGCGTAAAATATCTGGAAATTTTTCCTGACCAGTATTTATTCTCTCAAAGTAACAAAGACACTTTCCGAATGTTAAAGGAGGGGAAAATCATATATCACCAATTCGTATTCCTCTGTGAAATGTGTAGAAGGAATTTTAGGCTATTTAGGTGTAACAGCTATTGATGTATATGATTACGTTGTTGAATTTGTTGAAATGGTGTGTTCAAATGTAAATACTGAGCTTTCTTATATCAAATTGAAAAGTAGATTTAGATATATATGAAGAGTGTTCAGCACAAGCTTGCCTGCAGGCACCTAACTTAAATACCTTATATCAGGAAATTAATCTACCATGGTTCCGTATAAAGTTAGGACAGAAAAGCATCTTGAGTAACTAATTCAAAACATCTAATACAGGCTCTGGCTCTGAATCACTGCCTGAAGGTATGTCTGTCTACTTTTTGACTACCTGGGGAGGTTAGGCCAACTAGCATCAGTAGCACTAAAACAGATGTTCTGAATCAGGTGTTTTATGATGAATATAAAAACTGTAGTCATCAGAAATCTGGCCCTGAATACACAAAAAAAAAAAAAAAAAAGTTGAATATTTTTCTGAGGGTTTCTTAGGTGCCTGTGCTTCCAGTTCTGTGTGTCTTCACAGGTACTCCTGACAGAGACAACATCCATAAGTTTCACATAAATCCCTTCTGAAACAAAAAATAGACAAGTCTTAACATTTTCCGAGACCAGATCCAGTGAGCCTCCTCCATGTTGTCTATAAAATGCTAACAGTCAGGGCTTCTCCATTGCTTCACCTTTTTGGTTTTGGTTTTTTTTTTCCTCTTTGTGGTTTTTTTTTTTTTTAAATATCATGCTTTGACTGTAGAATCAGATGAATTCCTACAAAAATATACAGTGTTTAAGGCCCCTGTCCAAGAAATAGGTAGCCAAACTGAACATTCCTTTTACCTAGAAGGTGGTCCAGGTCACATATTTCACCTTGAAAAATAACTTCATTACCTAGTTGTATTGCAGCTAGTGCTTATTTGTTCTGTTGAAGCTATTCCATTTTGGAAAAAATAAAAGGAAAAAAATTGAGGCAGAATGACAATGTCTTTTTGCTCAGAAGCATAATTCGTCTGAGCTCCAGTCGCTCTTTAAATGCTTTTCATTAAACAGCTATTTCACTAAGACCAATAAAAACACCAGACCCTTTCCCAGACAGACAGGAACAGGAACCTGGAATTTCTCCTCTTCATGGGGAGTCTTTTCACTATATGTAGGAACAGATATTTCATCCCTCTTGCAGTCTGTCTTGCATCTCCTTGTGAATGGGAGGATGTTGTCACCCCTGGAAGGAATAAAGTCCATGTTCTGCCTTTTGCTTGTAGCATGCTAGTGACTTCTCCTTAGGAGATAAGTCAGTGGCGAATGCAACAAAACACAAGAGGTTGCTCTTACCTGGAGGCAGAACTGAACATGGCAAGATAGATGAAACTCTGTATTACTGTGGACTGTTTTTAGTACTGATAAACTAGAGAGAATCACAAACTGCAGTAATTGATGATAGCATGTTTTCTCTTCCCCTCAATGTCCTCCAAACAAGGGAATCATATTATCTACTTACATGATTTTCACAGTTGTGTGACTCTTGTCAGAGGTAACACATGGTTGCCATTAAGAGTCACAGGATTTAGAAGTTTGAATTGGCAATCAAATTTTTTTAAAAGTTGCAATGCAGTCTTACTTAATAATGATCTTCCATTCTCTTTCTCATAGAGAGAGCAAGACACAACTTTTCATGATTTGAAAGCAACAGAGACTACAATTTACAGTCATGTTTGTGCTTGAATACAGGGGGGAAGAAGTTTATGTTCTTTACCTCACATTTGTCTTCATAGGTGCAAGTGGTGAGTTTTGCAACAGAACACAACTGGGATTCCTTAGACTTTTATGATGGTGCTGACAACAATGCTCCAAGGCTTGGAAGTTATTCAGGTGACTGAGAAGTTTTTACAATAAATGTTTCACAGATTAAACTCTTTATTGTAAACACACAGATCTTTCTAGTTCTTGTGTGTGTGTGCATGCATATGTGATTGTTTCTCCTATAATTAACAACAGGTAGTATTCTTTCTGTTTTAATCAGTCATCCTTTAGCTGACTTTATTAAAGCTGAATATTTGGAAGTGTTAGAAATGAAATAACATTTAGAGGATCCCAAACTAAGTACCTATTAATCTCATTTTTTGCCCACTCTTACAGCAGGGTCTAGAAATACAGGCATCTATAAGAGATGCCTCTTGAAACTGTACATGACTAAAGGATGCACACTTCATCCTTAATTTAGATAAATGAGACAGTTCTGTTTGCCTTACTTCTTTTTGTTTTGTTTTGTTTTCCTTTATTCTTCTTCATTCATGTGTATGGAATGAGGTCACTGACAATAAGATTGTTGTCTTGTGCTGAAACACAAAAAAATAATCGCATTTCTGAGAATAGTCTTACAAAATATGTTCACAGCTGCTTGATATATTTGTCTGTTGCTTTTAAAATTATTCCAGTTACAGAGTTTGATCTTAATTTTATGAAAACCCTAGTGAATATTTCTCCTTTTGTGGATAAAAGCATGTAATATAAATTTATATTAGATCCTGCTTCCCTGAGTGCATACAGTTCATGTCTCTGATATTGTGGTGCACTGAAACTATAATAAAACATTTATAGGGACAGACACTTGAGAGCATCCATGATGACAAAATATGATGGAATTGGTTATGAAAACTCTCCCTCTTCCTCCCATCCCCTCTTCTCCCCTTCCCACCTTTTTCTCTCTTTTTATAGACACACACACATTTATGTATGTATTTAGTTCAGTTTCTGTGCATTTCAATAATATTTTGACTTCTCTTTTCAGGAACGACAATACCTCCACTTCTCAACAGCACATCAAATAATCTGTACCTAAATTTTCAGTCTGATATCAGTGTTTCAGCTGCTGGATTTCATCTTGAGTATACAGGTAATGCAGAAATGTTCAATTAATTAAGAGCACTTGCTGGTTCCAGACATCAGGTGTACCTGACCTATGTGAAAGAGGAATATTCACTCCTATTGCATATAATGTGCTACATACCATTTCTTCAAAGCCATAAGTAAAATCATTATTTAATTCTAAGGGAGCAAGATCAAGCCTGAAGCCTATGCTGTAAGGACTGGGAAGTTCAGTTTGTTTTGCTTTCATCTTTAATTTGGTTTTGCTCTCTGAAAATTTTTTTCTGAACATACAGCAGGCAAGAGGAAATGCAGATAGGCTCATGGACAATCCTAGCACCAAGATATAATGCATTTATTTAACTGTTGCAGGCAAAACCAATGTACTGATTGTGTGATTTCAATTTAACTTCCTTGCGGATTAACAATGGATTACTGATTCTGGGATTGAAGAAAAATTGTGAAAATAAACTTTTAGGAAAAACTCTACTGCTTCCCTCTGGACTGCTCCCCACAGACTTACCTTCTGTACTCTGATGTCGTCACTACACTGTCTCTTTGGTGAGGCAAGGGCAGTGCAGCAGGTTGGGTCAGTGTCCTGTGGGTCCTGCCATCCCTTTAGGGACCTTTAGGTCCCACCTCTCAGTGCCTGCTCAGGTGTACACTTGGCCCCCAGCCCCTGCTCAGCCAGCTGCATCGGCTGCAGCCTCTGCTCAGTCATGCTCTTCCCTCTGTCCTCCTTGAGTGCGGTCTCCTCTCTCCTTTCGCTCTGGCCTTTTTCCTTTTCTTGCTGCTTACTGTCCTGTCTTCAGTATTTTCACAGAGGCACTTCAGATTGGTTTGGAGGCACCACACTCGGGTGGGCACAGCTGTGTCCTGCGGTGGGTCTGTTGGAGCTGGCTAAAACCAGCTGTGTCCAGCACAACCCTTGGTCTCTTCCCACAGATTCCACCCCTGCAGCCCCACTCCCCACCACCCCCTGCCAAACTCTGCAAATTATACCCAATACAGTATGTACGATATAGTATGTATATTATATAGACGTGTAGGACATTGAAATTATTCATTCTCAGTGAAAATGAGAGAATGAATAAACTGAAAATAGCAGCTGTGCTTCTTAACGAACTGACAAATGCTCACAGGTTGGTGAGAACACAGCAGAAAACATTGCAAATGTTTTTGTTATTGCAGAGTACCTCCCCATCAGAAAGGGCTATAATTATAAACATGCTTTCTCTCTGAATGAGATTACCTTAGCTGACTGACAGGAGTTCTGGCAATCTCTAATATTTTCTTGCATATATTTATTTTTTTTCGGCCCAGCTGTGCAGCTCCCTATGCCTATATTGGTTCTGTTGTCTGATCTGCATAATTGTGTCATGGTTATTTCTTGTCATTTTTACAGTATGCAAATCCTACGCTCTGTTTGTCTGATTAGCCAGTTGGAGAACATGGCCTTGCAGAATTGCTGCATGATCACTTCTCTGTAACTAGACATTAATTATGGGTTAGAATTATCCTGCCATTTCGTTGAAATGCAGATAGTCTCTCAGCTGCTTACAACTTCAGAGAGGAAAGACTACAAGGAAGTTATGAAAACAAAGTGAAACGAGACTAAATCCAGTGAAAGCAAAAATATATCTGTGTATTCCTATGTGTCCAAATAACCAATGTGGTATACTGCTAATATATAACTTGCACCTTTAAATAAATAAAGAATGCACAGTATCTATTTTAAAGTATTGGTTTGTGCCAAGAACAGTAGCTTTATATTAGTACATCAGTTTATACAGCGTGTATGTATGAATGTGTATACATGTAATAAGTTTTCTGTATGAGTTTATAAACCCAAAGTCTATGCTGAAAATTTGTGATTCAGAAAAGAATATTGACGTCCCTTAGTAGATACCCAATTAAACAATACCTCAGTGAAATACAGTTCACTGAGATTGATGATTGATTATTGTCAGGATTGATGATTGTCAGGATTATTTTTAAATTTGAGAGGTACATTGTAACTGAATTCCTATACTCTAAAATGCAAAATAACAGAATTCTTTTCCTATTCCTTTCCTCATTCTTTTCCTTTTTGGTTTGGGTTGGAAGGGACCT
>NW_010237602.1:42887-43226 GCF_000690775.1 Eurypyga helias | reverse complement strand
GGGGAGCTGGTGGACGATGAGAGGTGGAGAGGGGGGCAGGGGGGTCAGGGCCCAGGCAGGGTGCGTGTGGGTCCCGGGCAGGGTGTGGGAGATGCAGCCACGGTGGCTCCGCAGTTTGCTGGGATGTATTTGCCTTTCTGGGAGCCCACCTTACCCCTGGCTTCTCTGGGCTGGGGCAGTTGCAGCCCACTTGCCGCCAGGCTCCGCAGCCGCAATCTCAGATGTTGGGGCGGAAAGGGATTTTGGGATTTCACCAGCGTTGGGTGCCGCGGGTGTCGGCAGCGATAAGTGTTGCTTATCGTCACCCGGCAGGGTCGTGGGCGCGTGTCGGGGACGGCG
>NW_010237602.1:0-42656 GCF_000690775.1 Eurypyga helias | reverse complement strand
GTTGGAACTAGATGGGCTTTAAGGTCCCTTCCAACCCAAACCATTCTGTGATTCTGATGGTGTTAGCAAAAAGAAACAGCAGTAAATGAGGTGTGTGAACATGTGTTTTTGGGAAGGTTAGGAAGCTGTATTTTGCTACCTTTGAAGACTTCGTAATTTTTAGTTTTTTTAACGTAGGCTCTTGCATGCTGTTTATCCATTGTCCTGCTTCTAGGGAGGCTGGGTCAATTTTGCACTTGGCAAAGGGATTTAAGTTCATTCAGTCTTGGATATATGAAGCCTACAGGTTTGTCAGTGTTACTGGGAAGGTGAGGGCAGGGGGGTCTGCACCAGTGAGACCTTCACCCGAAGGCACGTGTCTGGGGTGCCCCCATCAGCTGTCCGAGCGGGGTTGATGCTCTGCCTTGTGCAATAGGCATCCCTGGGGCTGGAACACTTGGGAAGAGAAAAGCTGAAGTATGTATGTGTGCCTGTGCCTGCCTTGGAAGGGATGGGGGGCTGTCTTTGTGTTTCCCCTCATAGATAAATCTGAAACAATTCTTGTGAGGGGCTGGATAAGCTGCCTGATCTCTTAGAGTAACACTGCCTGCTCAGCAGTTTAGCAGGAAAGTAACAAAAATGTTGTCAGCAGAGTACAGGTTTTGAAAAATAAAAGGGATTAAAAACCATTGTTTCCCATAGTTGTGTATGTTGGTTTCTTTGAGAATGAAGTCTGGAGGAAAACTTCTGTTCTCTGTGGGTTCTTTGCGTGTTTCACTTTAATTTTTGTGGATTTCTGCCGTTTAGAAATACTGTGACAGTCTGTATTGTGTTGACAGAGTTTTACCGGTTGGGAATTAAGGGGCTTAAAAATCCACTTGCAGGTAGGAAAACGTGTAGTTTTGAGCTTTTGTAGTGAAGTAGGAAACAGAAGAGGAGTTGCTTCTCCCCACGCTCCTGTGTTTTAACTAAAGCTGTTGGTTGGTTGAAGTTGGGGTTCGTTTTTGAACTCTATATTTAAAACACCTAATAGGAATTTACAGATTTATATTACTACTTTAAGAATTCTGGTGCAGGGTAGTTGCTTTGTTTCCCTTATATTTATTTAATTTGTCCAGCGTATGGCATTACGCTTCCTTACTGCGTTACCCAGAGTATTACGGCTTCTTGCATGAACCTAGGTGGTCAAGTGCTTCTGCTTTTCGCAGCAACGGAAATGTCTGCAGGTGCATTTAAACCGTCATGGAAGTAACAAGGAGTAAGAGACAATATTAAAATAGTGTGCCTGAGAATAGTCAGCTGTTCTGTATATTTTAAACATCTGGATGATAAAAGTTTCTATTGTCTACAAAGTGCATTGGGTCCTTTTAGAGCATACGGTTCCCTGGCTATTCATGGCTCTTTAGCCCCCGTGTAGTACGCAGTACACCGGTCCTTCCAGACTGCTTGTCATCTTTTTTTTTTTAGAAGAAAAACCCAAACCAAACACAAAAAAATCGAAGAGGCGACTGTTCTAATTCTATATGGTTTATTCTTAATTCTCCTGTTAGTGCTGTTATGTTGAGATAACTGGAATTAACGTGTTTTCTCTAAAAGAAAGTCACTTCTGGTGTCGCTCTGTGGCTGTGAGTTCAGTGGTTTTCTGTAGTGCTGCAGTTAATCGAAGAAGTGACTCTGCCGTCCCTTGCTTTCTCCGCGACGAGAATCAGCTGCTCTAACTAGATGTGGGTGGGCATTTCTTTTGCATCTCCAAGAAGTATTTTAGAAATAAAGTTCCTGTTGCTTGACTAACTGAGCTGGTGGGGTTTATGTACGTGCGTGTGTGGAGTGAGGTCCGTGATGAATCCGAGCCGCACGTACAGGGTGCTGTGCTGCAGGACTTGCTTTGCTACTTTTAACTAGCTCTTCTTCCAGTGCCCTCTAATTAGCTGCAGGGTTTTTTGTTGACGGTTTTGGGTTTGTTGTTTTTTTTTCCAACAGAGACTTATAAATAAATCAGGAGCTCTGTAGAAAGGGATAAATACTTAATAGTCTGGCCTTTATTTGCTTCCAACAAGCAGTGGTACCTTGCTATGTGTGTTCAGTTTACATTACGTTTGCTGATTTGGAAGAATTCTTGTTGACTGGATTCCCCAGTAAGAAGGGAAGGCATGAAGCTGTGAACACTTTTCCATGCTTGTGAGCTTTTAAAAAATAACTTATAATATTTCATCATTCTGACCAAACTAAGGATGGGGTATTTTTATGATGCTTAAAGTTGCTGTGCTTGCAGATCTGGCTTGTGACAGAAGCTCTGCGTGTCTGAAGTTACACACGCTTTCAGGGAGCATATTGCCGCGGAGACGCTCTGTACTGACAACTATTTCCATAGGTGAAACCACAGGCAAAATCCACTTAATTTACTGGGCTTCAGCCTTGAGCAGAGAAAACAGCTTTTCTGACCAGCACCGGAGTTCAGTCCTGGGTCCCTCTGGGATTTCTTTTTTTTCAGTCAGCTGTTTTGTTGTCATGATATTTGTATTCGTATATTGAGAAGTAGGTTAAAATAACCGAATTGAAGACCAGGCAGTTGAACAGACCTTGGCCACAGTGTGAACTGAGCCCAGTGCAGGGAAGCCTGGCACTTGCTTTGGGATGAGGTAGCGTGTGTCTGCGCAGTGCTTCAAACAGGGAGACCAGAAGTGGTGGGGAGCGGGATGGTGAGCTCTGGACCCCTTGGAAGGGGTAGGTGCGTGTTAGTTGTGCAAGGAGAAATTAGCACATGGGGTCAGGGTAAAAGAAGCAGCTTCAGTATTAAGACGACTGTGAGTTAGGGGATGAAATGAAGGGTAATAAGGGTTGTCTTGGTGACCGTGTAACCTGCTTCTGTATAGTGGGTAGGTGCAATACTTCTAGACGAATGCATAATTTAAGTTCCTTATTTTATCTTAGTACTCATATTACACAGCTCTTTTATATTTATTAACTAGGTTGGCTTTCACAACTTCCGGCAGGTTTTGAAAAGCTGTCTGCAGTCATGTATCGCAGCATTTTCTCCTTTACTCTTAAGCAGTTTCTTTTACGTCCACCCTTGTGCCAAGGAACGTTGAATATCTCTAAGTGTGTTTCATGGTATTTGATGTAATAGCTGCCTGGGATGCTGAGTGAGGTTGTCACTTGGTAAATTACTGCTGATGTGGGTTTCTGAGAGTTGATTTTTGGCTGTTTGGCAGCACGGCACATGCTTCTGTTTGAAAGTGAGGGCTAGCAATTCCTATTATGACTTCAGTTGACATTTTACCAGTTCTTCTTCCCAGTGCAGTTGGCCCTTGATCCTTGAATGAATATTTTTTTCCAAGGTACTGCTTTTTTGTAATTAGGTGTAATTGAGAAAATCGCAACTCCATTGTTCTGTGATGCTTAGTGTTTCAAAGGGGACAAAACCTCTGAAGTGATGGGGTTTCATGGAGAGTTTATTTCTCTGCAGAAAACTTACCAAGCAGATGAGAACTATTGTCTGCTGCAGTTAATGGCCTTGCTGAATCAGATAGGAGCTGCTTATTCATTCTGCGGTGCACTAACAAACTGACCTGTTACCAACCTGCGTAGGTGCCGAAACTCTTGCGGTGATGTCAATGAGTCAAAGCCATTTCAGTGCTGCTGTGAAGGATAAGATCTATTTCTCCTGGCTTTGCAGCCTGTGAGAGTGCTGATGGTACTGGTGGAGCTCTCTGGTGCTTTGGGGGATCCCTGTGAGTGGGACGGTGGCCTTTTCCCTGTGGTGGGGTTGGGGGTCTGTGAGATCTGTGGGAGCAGATGAATGCGCTGGCTGGAAGGTGGGAGGCTTTGGGTGGTGGTGCTGACATGCAAATGGAGGTAGCTTTTTCAGTCGTTTATATTTGCACTAAAATAATAGATCTTCACGTACCCTTGTTTTCTTCCCGCAGCTTCATGTTTCCTGTTGCTGGTAGTTTAGGCCCACCTCAAGGTATGTATCAACTTAACCTTGTGAGCACAAAGTTCTTGACTTGGTTTAGATACGTTAAAGAACTTTAAAATAGTTCTGACTGCTCAAAAGTGTGATTATTAATGGAACTCCACAGCTGGTTTTCCCCTTGAATTCAATTCTTGTAAGCCGACTCTTGGAACCCTTAGTTATCAAACTGTCTCTGCATTGTTGAAGAAGCAGTGTTGCCAGAATGCTCAGTTAAAAAATCTAGGAAAACTACATCTCCATTTTTAACCTGAATATGCCTTTAAGATTTTTGTGTTATTTTCAGTGTGGTATTTAACCTCTTTATGCTTCATCTACCAGCTGTGTATACTCCTGTTGTGTGGGTGTTGCAAGACCTGGTAAATATTTACAAAGCACAGCAAGACCCTGGGACAAGAGTCACAACCTGTGTGGAAAGTATTAATACAATAGGAGAACCTCAGCGTTAAATTACCTTTGTTCTAATTCCTGTTGCAGTGCTCTTTGTTTAATTAATGGAAACTACAGAGAGAACCTGTAGTGAAAGCGGAGAGTTTTCTTATAGAAATCTCAGGGACTGATTTATTGATTATTCCCGAGTGCATTGCATCCATCCTGGAGCGCTTTTGCTTGTGATGTTCAGTTATGCAAGTTTTAATTCCCTCACGGTGTGCTGGTAAGAAATGTGTTTCTCCCAAGATAGCAAAATGCAAGATATGGAAATACTGAAATATAATCCACTTGGCTCTATTCAGTGAATTAATACATTCCAGTTTGATTTGTCCAATTTTGCTGAAGTTTAGCTTTTACTGACAAATACTGTAACCATTCCAGTATATGTAGTGGGCTGATTAACCTTCAGACAAGTTATCCAGCCAGATCTGAGTGTGAAGTTACGTTGTGAAATGATGAGTTTATTTCCTAAGACTTATCTTCAAAAGCTGCCAGTTTATAAGTTTTCCCTTTCAAGAGAAACAGACAATTATCAGTCAATCTGGTTAATTAAATCTTGTTAAATGGAAATGACCCTTTCAAAAATCATATGGGAAGAAACCTGCAGGGAATCCTTATGATGGTGGGAGAATTAATCAGCTTAGTTATTGGGAAAGCCCCATAACATTTCTTCCCTTAGACTGACCAATATCTAAACTAAGGAAATTCTGTGTCTGCCTGCAGTGTTAGCATATTTTTTTATTTTTTTAAGCAGTCCAGCACCACTGGGAGGTTTTTTCCTTTCCTTTGCTTGTTTAGTTGAAAACACACACACAAAAACTCTGAACCCACAAACAGAAATACCCTCAAAACCCAACCTTTAACACTAGCTGGGAGCTTACCTTGTTTAATGTTTCATTGTAGGGATGATTCCGATGCAGCAGCAAGGATTTCCAATGGTTCCTGTCATGCAGTCCAACATGCCAGGCATGATGGGAATGAACTACGGTTCTCAGATGCCCCCTGGACCCATGGGCATGCAGGTGCGTGGCACTGAGATGGAGACTGAAATGAAGTACCGTGGTGCTTGTCTGAAAGGAGACGGCTGATGCCATAGTCCTCTCACAACTGCAGTGGGAGTGGCAGTGTGGGTGTTATTCTGTAGTGGAACATTGTATCTTGTAGTATTCTCTTTGAAGGTATTTCTTATAACTTAAAGAATTCTCTGAGTTTGGTTGGGATCTGGATAGAGGGGGGTGGAATTTGGCATAAATTACTCACTCTTGTAGAGTAGAGAGAAACGAGGGCGTAGTGCTAGGACAGCATCAGTAATATTTAAAGTAACTTGGATGTTATAGCCCACTCAAAGATGTCAGAATCTGAACTTTGATTTCATTATACGTGTTATGACACCAAAGTGTGATAAGTGAAGCACGGTCTCTGAGCACGAAAGCAGGCAAAAGCATCAGCAAGATGTTGAAAATCTACCAGATGCCGCCTACTCCTAAGTGTGGTTAGTAATAGTATTGAATTGTTGAGTAACCATAATTCACATCTCCCACAACATACCCCTTCTGTCTTTTTAATTTTGCTTGGTGCTTTTCCTTCTTTTGCTTTGGTTTTGTGTACTTCCCATTAAGGTGGTGTGTTGCGTAGCATTTTAAATCAGAGCTTTATAAGCTGATGAGAAGTGACTGTGTACACAATCTGATTGATCGTGACCAATTCACTGAATTGTTTTATCCCTCTGTAACGCAAATCTGGAGTTAAGAGTGTTAAGTTTCCTGAGTGTAGGTGACAATTCATAAACTTTCTTTTGAAAGACCTTGTTCTAGGCAGCAAAGAATCTCTTAAATGTGCTGTGTTTTCTCACATGACCGGTTTTCACATCTGTCCTACTTCCCGTGTTTCATTCTCATTTTCTTGCTTAAAGAAACTTTAACTCTGCTGTTGCTAATTGAGGAATAAGAATGAAATATGAATAGCTAATATTATGTTTTCTGTCTTTTGATCCTTTGTTTTCTATTTAGCACCGTATGTGCTTATGTATAAATTTGCACTTTGCTGAAGTTTAATGTTTTGGCATGGCTTTGTAGCCAAATTGCTGTGTGACAAATTGAATTCATTGTATCTTGCCATCTCCTTACACTCCCTTCCCCCCCCCCCCCCCCCCCCGAATTTATTAGATAAATTTTGTAAAAATTTACAGTAGGAAGATGTTTTTATGAGAGCTGGTCTAAAAATAATACACAACTTTTGTTTTCTTCCTACATGTTCTGATACCAAATACAAAATGAGTGGTAAGAAAAGTAAATTGGGTTCTGGCCCCTTCTACATTAGGCAAGCTTTCTGCTAGGCCTGTACCAGAATATATTTCTCAGCAAATGTTGCTGATACAGATGCAGTTTACTTGGACAAGTCTCCTCGTGGCTGTTGTCCTGTATGGCCTCCCTCCCTCGCACCCCTGGATAAGCTGTATTTGCAAAATAGCTTGACCACATTTTGCCAGCATTTGTTGTTGGTTAGGAGTGTGCATCTCCAGCAGGGAATGTCCGAGTATTATGCAGTCATTTAGGATGGGAAACAAAAAAGCCCAAAAGCATGGTGCTGAACCATGTGTAGCACTGTAGGATACCTGTAGCCTTCCCGCTCTAGAGTAGGTTGTGTGGATTTGAAGTCTTGATTTTTGCGGTTGACCAGACGACCATCCCGTCCTTGGAGGACTGTAACTCGTTATGGAGGGGGAAGAGTGCCATCTACTGATGACAGTGCTTGGTTCTGTCACAGCTGGTCTGTGCTCGGAGGCTGCTCAGTCAGTTATGCTTAACGCTCTGAATTTTGAGATCTCTCTGGTTCACAACTTAGCAGGGTGATTGCCGGTGGTTTTTTTTTTTTTTTTCCTGTGTGTGTGTGTAAAACCCAAAACCCTGGAATTGTATTATTTATGTTTTTCTAGGGTGGCACGCCCTTAGGACCGATGCCAGTGACTGGAATGCCTTACATGGGACAGGCTTCATTCTTGGGAATGCGTCCAGCCGCCCCGCAGTACACCCCTGACATGCAGAAGCAGTTTGCAGAGGAACAACAGTAAGTGACGCTTTACTGACTCTTGGGAAATTCTTCTTTATGAAGGGGCAGGTGTAGTCTGGAGATTTAGTCCACACTAAAAATATTGATAGTTTCTTTGGAAAGGTAATCCCTTTAGGACTGTAGGGTATTGTTGAGATCACTCCATTGCGTTTGAAGGCCACCTATGAAGTGAGTAGTGGCTGTCATACAGCTCTGAGGAAAAGCAGAAATGTGTATGCCAAGCCATCTGAGTTTGAGACAGGAGAAATGGAAAAATTAAGCAGAAGCTTGCCATAAAAATTGTCATGAAAAATTATTTTTGAATTTAAAAAAAACCCTCATTTTGCTTCAGGAAGAGGTTTGAGCACCAGCAGAAATTTTTAGAAGAAGAAAGAAAACGTCGGCAGTTTGAAGAGCAGAAACAAAAGCTGAGACTCCTAAGCAGTGTAAAACCTAAGGTGTGTCCTAAATAATAAGTGGGATGTTTCTTTCTTCAGATTTTTTTTTAATGGCTTTTAGTGGGCTGGTCTCTTTCAGCAAGCAAGTACATGGGGAACTTGTATGAGACATCAGATTACATCTTGAAAATCATCTGGACTAGTCAGTCCTTTACACACTCTTGGTGTATAATGTAAACAAAGTCTGGTGTGGAAAATGAAATCAGCTGTTATAAAATAAACCACCCTGGTGTGTAACATTTGGGATCAGATTGAGTTTTCTAGAACAGAGAATGTTTGATTGCTTGTGTGTTGACTTTGTCCAAAGTTTTGGACGCTCGCAGTGAGCTCGAAGGTCTCTTACCCGCAAGAATGCGAATAGCTGGGTAAGGTTTATGCATTGTTCTTGTGCACAGGGCTGTGTCTAAAGACTGAGAAACACTGCTATGGTGTAGTCTGCAAAAGAAAGGCTTTTAAAATCTGGGAGTTACTGTTGATGTGCTTCAGGAAAGCACTGCTGGAGAAAGGAAGGTTTAATCTAACAGCAGGCATTGCTAATTTTTGTGCTGAAGAAGTGTGGATATTGAAATAAAACGGACCTGTTTGTGAAATTTCTCAAAATGTGTCCTGTGGTGTTTCAGACAGGTGAAAAAAGCAGGGATGATGCTTTGGAAGCCATTAAAGGAAATTTAGATGGGTTTTCTAGAGATGCTAAAATGCACCCAACACCAGCATCGCATCCAAAAAAACCAGGTTTGTCATTTTTCTCATCTTCCAACTGAAAATAAAACTCTCATATTTGAAATCCTCAGCAGGGGGAACTCTTTCCAAGACGTATTTTTATGTGGTGGTACAAAGTGAGTGGGTTAACTGTTTTGTAAAATTCCAGCAACTGCTCACTTAGTCAGCTTCTGAGGGTGAAAAATTAGATACCAGCTTTTATTAGAATACTTGAAATCTTTAAAAAAAAAAAAAAAGCTTAGTGTGCTGTGCTTAATGTGAAATATCACGGAAATGGATCACGTGTTTGTTCGTTTCTAGTCAAAGCAGTAATTAAATGTTTTGTAGGGTGCTTTTGAAGCCAAGAAGTGCTGTACAAGTGCTAAGAATGACCAAAATGTTGTATAATGACTTCAGTGTGCTGTAACAGCGTACCTGTGCACCGTTGCCCGGGCATGGGCAAACTGAAGCCTTCTGTATTGTCTTCTCAGTAGTTCCTACATTTGTAATGATTACTACTAAAGATTTCCTATGGGTTGTAGTATAGTTTCTTATGTGTCTAGCTTGAAACAAAGCTTATGTAGGCAAGCTTTTTCCTATATAAAATCTTCATCTCTTCTGCGAATTTGCACTTTGATAATTTTGAAGTTATAGGTTGTTTCGAACAGTTTTCCGTTGTCTGTAGATTTGCTTGTCCTACGTCAGTTGTTTTAAAATGCGTAACCATGGAAGGGATCAAGCAGAAAATTGTCTAAATGAGTAGACATTTCTCTTGTATCTTGTGATATATTACTGAGTTTCTGAGGATAAGACATTCCTTGGAGGAAGAATGTCCCCCCTGTGCAGACGCCCATTATGTCCTGTTTGAAATATTACCTCTTGATTCATTTTTGACCCAGTCTGTTTAAAACAAATAGAATACTTTCATAGCCAGTGTTAAGAATCAAGTTTCAAAGTTTTTACACCATAAAAATCTGGGAGAGAAGATGCGTGGTTGGAAGAGGCTGCTCAGTTTCACCTTTTGTGTTTGTTACGCTGACACTAATAACTCTTCACATCCGCTGCTGGTTTTCCTCACGCAGCTGCTGTGTGTACCTGGTATTTGCCACTTTTCCTACCAGTGAACCTCTTTCCTCATCACTTGCATTGTGTGTTCATTCCATTTTACAGATCATCCCACATCATCCCATTCTGCTGTATCTGTTTCCCACTCTGCTCTTCTCGATGATGAAGAATTTAGTGACTTTATACAAGGGCCTGTTGAAATCCCCAAACTGGTGCCTCAACCCACTTCTCAGCCTTTTCAGCCTTTCCATTCTGCTACTGAGGCTGGGCAGCTGCTTTCCGAAAAGGCTGTGGTCCAGCCTCTCCCTCGAGCCCAGACTCCAGTGTTATCCATTCTGCATGGTACAACTAGGCAGGTTCCTTATTTTTCTACCTCTGCATCTTCACCCAGTATCCATAAAACAGGTAACTCTAAAGTGTCTTTTTTACATGTCACCTTCTCTCCTAGAGCTACACAGGGTCTTATTTTATTTTGTTGGGGTTTTTTCCACTCTGGCTGAAAGAAGTCATATATAGGCAATTAAGTAGAAATCAGCTGATCTGTAGGAAAAGGTGATTTAAATCCCCTTCTTCCTTCCCTTAGAACTGCACTGTAAAAGCAAGTCACTTGTGGATCCCAAGATTGCTAAATACGCACGTGGCTGATCATAAGTGAATTAAGTCTTGTTTGCTAGCATCTTTGTAAGTCTGTGTAGTAGCAAAAGTTACAGTTGAGGTGGAGGTATAAAAAATAACTGTTGTGCTGATGTGGAGCACTTGTGTGCTTCCTCTTGTGGAGGCTAAATGGGTGTTGGCGAGATTAATGCGAAGAAATTTGCATATGTAAGTAGATACGGGACACTTGATGGTTATGTAGTGGTAATCCTAACACAGAAAATAGTTTCATGTATTCCTTCTCCTACTCATTGCTCTTTGTTGAATTTGTTGTGCATGCACGGTAAGTAAAGGGCAGAATCAGGCTATAAAAGTGTTTGAACAGGGTGGTGCTGTTGGTCTGAGCTGGGATGGGTACTTGTCGTGATAACTCATCAGTGGTACCCATAGTAATTTTCCTTTGAAAGTGTGTAATTGCAGTCTGGGTGATTAATAACAAAATATATATAATTCCTCCTGCTGTTTATTCAGGCTCTTCCTTGGAGGAGAAAGTCTTAGATAATGGCTCAAATGAATCTGTACAAGAGCAAACCAAACTTAAAACATCTGAAGTTGAGCACAAAGCCTCAGCTGCAAGCCACGTTCATCCCAGTCTAACCATCAGTGACTGGGATGTTGTAGGTGGACATGAAAGTGGTACCACTGCTGCAGAGGTGCACAAGGCTTCAGAACAAAACATAGCAGTTGAAGAGTGTGGTGAGCAAACAAAATATTTGACGGAATTTAAATCTAATAAGATGCTGCTTGAATGCTAACACTCTGTACGCTAATTCTAAAGCCAATCCTGCATCATTTTGCTCTGAATGCCTGCTTGAATAATACGTCAGTGCCTCCTGCTCCTTGCTAAAAGTATAATGACTGTGATCTTGCTCTAAACTTTTTCCACATCAGTTTACTGCTGTAATCACTTTTAACGTGTTTGTTTAATCAGGTCTGCTGTTTTAAAATACTCTGTCCTCTTTCTTGGGGGAAGAAAAAGATGTGCTCTCTGAAGATATATATTTTTTAAATTATTTAACGAAGCTTCTTACTGAAGATGGTCGCTGTCATGATGGGTCTTTATCTTTTAATTTTGAGGGGATAAAATCTTCTCAATCAGCAAGTTAGTACTTGTTTCCCAAACGATTTGCCACTCTTTTGTCTAAAACTACCTGTGCTTTAGGGATCAACATTTCAAAAGCTGGACTAGATGAAATGTTCAAGCAAGGTTTATTTCCAGTTTGGATTTTATTAAAGCTGACTATTGACTGTTTGACTTTGGTTTATTCCAATCAAAATAGATACAAGTTCTCCAGGGCACCTTGATTAGTGCTCTGATGTTGTACTCAAGGTTACATGAAACGTGGGCTCCACTGCAGTCAAGTATGATAAAAATACATGTAGTCCTTTGTGTCATCTCACTTGACTGGTGAGTGAGAGGAGACGGAGAAGGGGGAGAAAGCTCCTGTAGATACTTAATCGGGCACTTTCTCAAGCAGTTATTTCTTTCCTAGAAGTACTGTAACTTTTTATTAATAAACTCATGTGTTCCAAGCGCTTTCTTATCTGATATATTTTAAAAACATTATTGGATGAAATTAAATGGTCTGAATGGACATTTTTAATAAGTGGAGGGGCTTTGTAATACGCAGTAAATTGCTAAAAGTGACTTGACTGAAGAATATACAGCAAGAAATAGGAGCTGTTCATTTATTCATAGTTGAGTCAGTTGCATTGTTAATTTTGTACAAATCCAACAGATTCTGATGCCTGATCTAAAAACAAAAGGAGAGGGGGGGATGAGGAGTGCAGGGGGAGTCAGGAAACTACCCTCAGTTAAGAGTGTGAGTTTAAATACAGCCTGCAGATGAAGGTGGTGTTGGAAGTGATTATGCAGAGCAACAACAGTTAAGAATAGTTCCAAATGTTGTTAAGGCTGGTGGGAAGGATGAGCCGAAGTACTTGTGAGGAACAGAAGTTAAGTGATAATGCTGAAAAGTGGCAGACCCTTAGTCACTCTCCTGTCTGTCAGCTAAATACGGCTGAGAATTCCTTTTCACTCCTCATATTATTTGATTTTTAAGGGGCTGAATTTTTTCAGAGAGATTCAAGGGTGAGAAGCAAGAATTGGTAGGCTGCAGAAGTGTATGGAAGGATGGTTAAAGCTGCAGAATAATGAGACTGGAGGAAGCAGCAAATTTATTTTACTTGGCTGGTGAAATGGAAGGAATTGCTTATATTAAAATGTGCTTGGAGTTGTGGGATGATTAGAAGTTAGACTGCAGCCAGGAGAGATCCCATGTGGAAGATGAGGAGATGCAAGGGCACTGGCAAAGACAATGAAATCTGAAATGATTCTGGTTTTGTCAGAGGTCCATCCAGGCTAAGCATAAAATTTGCTCAGGGAGACTAGATAGGAACTGAAACAGTGAGACTGAGCAGAAGAGTCCACACAGTGGAGAAGGAAATAACCAATTCACAGGGAGGAAGGTGTGGCAGATGATGTTACCAAAGCCTGTAGTAGTGAAGGTGACTGATGTCTTCTGGATTGGAAGTCTAGGAGCCATGGGGCAATGGATATGTTTTTGTCAACGTGGGATAAGATCTTCCTCAGATTCAGTCTAATAGGCTGTTGGTGGGTTTCCCTGATAAAGGTGTTCTGGTGGAACATTGTGGTTCTTAGGGCAGGTATGAATTTTTATTTATTTATTCCACAAGTAGCCCTAATAGCATATAGTTGATGGGAAGACTCGATTTTATGTCACACAACTGCTGCTATGAAATTTTAAGAGACATTGAGACCTCTGTACAACTGGAAATTTAAGAGGGAGGCAAATGAAAAGCTCATTATTTCATTATGTAAATAACCATATTCTTGCTTTTACTGCCAAATCATTCTAGTTATTGTGTTGAATACATATTCCTGCAGTCACCATTCTTTCTCTGAGCACAGTGATTCCTTCCTGAAATCTCTGCCTGAAATGCTAAATGATACTGACCAACTGTGATCTAGCCTCCAAGGTCTTTATGCTCCGAATCTGTATATCCTAATACAACTGTGTGTCTTTTTCTTGCTGCATGAATTCGTGTAGGAGTTGGAGTATTCCCTTCACAGGACCCAATTCAGCAAATGATGCCTCCTTGGATTTACAACGATGGCTTGGTCCCAGGTAAAGAAGGAAGTGGGTGTTTAGCCAAGTGGGCAGTGAAAGGTGCAAATGTACATGTGCTTACGTTGCCATTTATTGATCAAAGCGTTATTCTTCAGTCATCAAATGAATCCTATATCTTTGATACGTTACATGTTTATGGTGGCTTTATCTGCATTTGAAGAAGTGTAGGGTTTATTCAACCATGTTAATCTAGAATTTGTTATGACAGCAGATTATGCTAGTAGAGCTTGCGTTGCTGATAATACTGCTTTCATGGGTAGTCTGGTTTTTGGCATGTCTTGTAATTAAGCAGGCTCATTTCTTAATGCTATTCATCTTATATATGCAAATAACCCAGTAAACAGAAAATGAAATGCGGTAGTAAATATTGATTACATTGAGGTTTAAATACATAAAGCTGTTATAACTATCTTCCTATATGGATTATCCTGCAAGTTCATTAAAGAAACATGTTTTGAAATGGAACACTGTGTTTTTTATAAAATAGTTCTTTGCTTGTGTTAAACTTGTCAGTAAAGACCATCCAGTAAGGCATGATGACACATGATGATACAAGACCAGAGTGCTGTTGTCTTTGAGTGTTACTAATTTGATAAATGTTGAGTTTGGGAGAACAGGAAAAGCAATCTTAAATTCACTTGGAAACAGCCATTGTCACTGTCTAACACTGACTCCCTTATAACAGACTTGTATAAAAAAATTTTGGAAACCACCTTGACTCCTGCTGGAATAGATACAGCTAAACTCTATCCCATACTGATGTCATCTGGATTGCCCCGAGAGGCCCTTGGGCAGATCTGGGCTCTAGCCAACCGTACTACCCCTGGGAAGCTCACGAAGGAAGAGCTCTACGCTGTCCTGGCTATGATAGCTGTAACTCAGGTATGGCTAACGCTTTGGCCAGCAGTGCCAAAAGGCTGTTCGCTTGACTAATCTGCTGTAGGTGGCATGTTAGCACAAGTGGCTGGTACAGCACACCTGTAGTAAAACACTGCTTCTGTTGAAGTCCACAGGAGAAACTCCCCTTGTAACTTCAGTGGGATTGGAATTTCATCCCCTGTGCTTCCATTTCAATGACTCCTTTCTTTAGTGTCAGCTGAAGACAGTTCTTAGATATACCTACCAAACATATATACATGTATTTCTAGTGTAAAATACTGGTTTTCTTCTGTTGTGTACACATCTGTTTTCCTCAAACCATACAGTTCCAGTACCCCAGAGTGTGTGAATAACTAGACTTGCTATTGTGAGTAGTGTCCTGTGTCCCTTAATCTTGTGAATAGCTGTCTCTCTTGGGAACCAGTGGCATGTTAATTTTAGGTTCCATTCTTGGTCAGCGTAGTGTCCTCCCTTAGCAGTTTATTTCTAAAGATGCTGGTCTCAGTTTTCATATGTACATCTTGAGCGATGAAGGTGGAAGCTGAGGTACCTTGTAGGAGTGGCGTGTAGGAAAGATGATCTAGCACACATCAGGTTCAGCACAGCTTTGCTTGCCGGTGCTTACCAGATGGGTTTACTAAAAGCCAAACAAGAACACTGTCGAATGCCCCTGTCCACCCAGACAGGTCTCATCATGCTCTGTGTAACGCCGGCGGTCAGGGTGCTGAATGTATTCCACTTGTACAGGCTCTTGATAGTGTGCTTTGGTTTAGAAAGTTTACTTAAAGCTTGACCAGTACCCTGCTCTTTCATGACTTTGACAACACAAACTGGAAACTGGAATTGAGAATGCAATATACCTTGTTTTGTCTTTGCTCTTCTGCCGCTGCAGAGAGGAATACCTGCAGTGAGTCCTGATGTGTTAAACCAGTTTCCAGCTGCCCCTGTTCCTACTTTACCTGGGTTTCCAATGCCGCTGCCTGCCGCAGTGAGCCAGCAGCCCCTGATGCCTGCTGCACCGCCTGTCTCTGGGCCCCTGAGCATCGGGCCAGCTATGATGGGGATGAGCATGACAGCACCAGCGGGCACAACTGCAGCACAGCCTTCGGGAGGTTTCCTGCCCTCCTACCCGCCCGGCCAGGTCAGCAGCGCCGCGAATCTCCCTTGTCTGGGAAAGAGAATGAGCCTGACTCTTTCCGAGCTCCATAGTGACAGCAGGTTCCAAGTAAACAGAAAAAAAAAAAAATGGACCTGAAACCTGGCACCTGACATCAGGAAAACATGAAGCCATGCCACTAAGGATATTCTTTTATTATTTTCCGTTTCTTCCCAGTGGCATTCGTTCTCCATTACAAACTCATTGCATTGTTAGAGGATTTGAGTTGTAGCAAGGATCTTGTAATCACATAAAATGGAATTTTAGGTTAAACTACACAATGGACTCTAGTAGCTGGTAAAATAAGAGTTTTCAGGAGAAGCTGGAAACTATGGAAACCTTTGGTTTACAACACTTTAAATCATGTGGGGGATAAATTATGCTATTTGCAGGTTCATCTCTGGAAAATATTTCTTCTGGTGCCTTTGCTGTGTGTATTGATTTGAAATTATTGATTTAAATTATTAGTATTTGTCCTGCATTGAAAGATTACTTGGCTATGATCAATAATACGTTTAATGTGAAAGCAGTAGCGTTCCTTATTCACCTGTTCTTCATGCATACTACTTGTAATCCCGTACACCTTGTGTGTGTTTTGAGTTGGGTGAGGTGCAGGGGAAGAGGAAACACTGGCCATGCTAATTTTGCATGTTAGTATTGAAAGGTCTTTTTCCTTCTTTTTCCTTTTTTTTTTTTCCCCCTTTTAAGTCCATCACGCTGCTCTGAACTGCTTTTGTGCTGCCTGACAATTTGAAAAGGCAACAGTATAGCAATTTATATGTTGTTTGTAATTCAGGTGGTAAAACCAGAAGAGGATGACTTCCAGGAGTTTCAAGATGCTTCAAAGTCTGGCTCACTAGATGACTCTTTCACCGATTTCCAAGGGGATGTAGCTGGCTCCTCCAAAGCAACCAGTTCACAGCACCGGAGCAGGTAGCAGATCTTTGATTTCCACTCATTCAGTACTTTAGAACTCTTGAGAAATTAAATATTTTTCTCTTTTGTGGGTAGCTTTCTAGCCTGTAATTTTCTTGTGTCACCTGACTTTTACTCTGACAGTTTCTTTTGAAGGTTGTTACAACTACAATTAGGCTTTCTGAATCAAAAATGACATTTGATGTGCCATAGGTGGTTGGCCACTCTTTAGCATTCTAGTCATCATGCTGGGGTAAATTGCATTTACAAGGGGTGGGGAGAGGTTTTCAAGTGTTTATACTATTGCACAGGCAGTTGAAAGTTACTTCATGCTGTGCGTTCAGATGAAAACCTTACATAAAGCTCTTCAGAAAAAACACACTGGGACAGAGGAGTTCTGCATTTAGTGCTGCATGCTTCCAGTTAAAGTATGACCCCATGTTTGCTGGAGTTTATACAAACTATTTGCTAACCCTAAGGTCTTTCTTCACGCTCTGAATATGTATCCCAAAATTCATGCAAAGAGCCTGACATCGTACTCTTAAATGACTGAGAATTTCTGTGGACAGGGGGTTTGTTATGTCTATTGTTTCACTGGCCAGTACTTAAACTTTTGATAACTGACTATAAATCTCAATTGAAATCTCATTCAGACTTCAGCAATCTTGGCTTTTCATTTTGGAGACTGCCAAAATGTGATTTCAGCTTGAGCAAATTTTGTAGAACGAAATAAGTAAGCACATTCACTCCTGCTGAGAGTTTGCAATTAATCTTCCAGAGTCCTGTGATTACAAAACCTCACTGTTGTTTCCTTTTACTGGACATGGCAGATTTTTACGTACCCCCCAGGTGTCTAGTAGCAGACACGTGTTTTCTGGGTGTTGAACTGATGGTTCTTGGTTGCAAACAGGACTAGTGCTTTCCAGGTTAGCAGCGATTACCAGTTGCTTCCTCAACGGCGACGTCAGCTGGGGATACTAAACCAAGTGGTTCTGTTACGCCGTGCCTAACAGTGTCCTGTGGAAGAAATTCAGTTTTGCCACATGTGTCAATGCCAGGTGTATCTGAAGATGGTCTGTTTCATTAAACAAACTATTCTGGTACTGGAAGTTCTAACAGAAGCATTGTCTGTTAATTCCACAATGGGAAGTAGGGGATCATTTAAAAAAAAAAAAAGGGGGGGGGGTTTCTTTTTCACTGCAGCAGTTCTCTTGATTCAGTTGTAAAAGCATTTGGTCTTGAACAGAACGTTACAGTGAGCTATAATCTATTTGCTTATGGAGCTTTATTTTAAAAAAAGCCATCTGTAGCATACAGATGATTAACCATTACATCTGCCAAGATTGCATATCTAATAGCCTGTTTTGCAGTGATGTGAAATTTAATTATATTACCATAAGCTGTATTTTTTTTGACATTGCGCTGTCTGTCTGCAAGCATCACAGACCATCATTAGCACGTGTGTGCAAGTGCTGGGTTTGTATGTTGCTTGTAGGCTGCTGATAAGGAGATTTAAATGGCTCTAGAAAAATTCTTGCTTCAGGCCAAAGAATGCCATAGAAATTCATTCATGTTTTCAATGTGCATAGTATTGAATGACATGAACTGGAGGTAAAATGCATCATTCATATGTAAAGGATGTTGTTCTGTAAAGCTGCCAAGGCCTGATAAGGGGGCTTGTGTGGAGGGCAAGCGAAGCTCTCGCAGAACGTCGTCTTCATCTTACCGCAGTTGCTAACATGGTGCTAGGTTATTATGGCAGTTTTACTCTATAAAGTAGAGTGTGTTTATGTGCAAAAAGATTTGCTTGTGTAACTGTGTGGACTAATCCTTAGTTTGTTGATTAGGCAGCTACCTAAACTTGCTGATTCACACTGACAAATTCCAAGTTATCCTTTCCTTCCTTTTGAACAGTAGTTCCATTCATTCCCTTAATTTTGCAATATGTAATGAAATATAATCCAAACTAGGTAAGCTGAAAGTGTGGAGCTGGCAAAATCTCTTGCCATTAACTCTTTACTATATCTAGTTCTGTCCGGGAGAATTGTTCTTACGCTGCCCTGGGCCAAGTGATAAATTAAACAGCAGTGATTGCTGTGCTGTGTCTGTGTGCTTATTATTTCCTGGGCTAAGAATTCCTGTGGTGTCATGTTCTAATGTTCTGGAGTGTTTTGTTCAAGTTTTGGAAATTAAAATCAAGGAGGGTGAAAATTAACTTCCGGCCTAAAGAAATATGATTAGGTGAGATCAAGTGCAAATTCACCCCTCTGTTACCTAGCTGCCTGTTTACGTGCTCTCATTTTTAATAGATATTCAGGTAGTTTACGTCGTGTTCTTGATTAAGACCTCTTTAGGGTACAAGCTTTTAGTGGTTTAGTGACCCAAACTGTGTAGTCATAACAGGAGGCTCCTTTAAATAAAACCTGTAAATGTAGATTTCTTATGGGTAAATTAAGGAACTTTGCTTTTATCTCTTCTGGTTTTAGTGTTCCTTCTTTACTAATGCCGCTCCCAGGTAATAAGACACTCTCCTCAACTGATAAGTATGCTGTGTTTAAAGGAATCGCAGCTGAGAAGCCTTCTGAAAGTACAGCTACTTTTGGAGGTAAAGGAAAAATATCAGCAATTTATTTTGCAGTATTTCCTATGTCTTGTTTTTTGCACTGATGAAACACTAATATTTTTAAAAATCAGAGCAATTATGTCAGTATAGAACCGATTGTATGAATTCTTAATATCTTTATGTAATTGTATTCCTTTTCTCATGTTTACTAGAGTATGGAGACAAGTATAGTGCTTTCCGTGAATTAGAGCAACCATCAGAGAGCAAATACTTAGGTAAGCATGATGGAGCCTGTTTTGGAGCCTGTTTTAGCATGTTTTCATTATTATTTTTATAAGCTGCAGAATTTCCATTGCTATAATTCTACAGTAATGGTGCTTCTGCTCCCCTAAACGACTTAGCAACAAGTATCCTGAAAAAAGTGTCATAAACTATTGGAACAATCTACAAATTATATTTCTAGACGATTGGCATCGCTTTTGGATGCTTCTGAGGTTTATTTTAAAATAACAACATAGCTGGAATTTGTTCATTTTAATTAAATGACTCTCAGTTAAAAGTGTCGTGTATTCTTAGAAGACACAGTAAGATGCTTCTAGACAAAATTGCAACTTTTTTCTGTTGTTAGGGCAGAATTTAAGTGTTGTGGTCTCCGGTGCTCTAAAAATAGATCTGATCACTTATCTTGAAATTTGTATTTAACTGGTTTTGACTGGCGAAAAGCAAAACCTGGATGGCATCTGAGCTGCAACATCTGTGTGATCACAAAAGCAGAGTCCCCCTAAGCCTTTTCCAGAACCATTCCATGGTCTGTGTCAAACTCCTTTATGCAATAGAAGTGGTGATCTCATCTTTTTAATCAGACAGGGGAAAACTTCTGTATACTGTCAGCAGCCAGATCAGAAGGTAAACGTATTACTAACTTAACCTGGCTTCCACAGAGCTATGGTATACCCAGCATTTTGTCTCATTATTAGAAGACATCTTCAGGATGGAATTGCTTATCTGCATTCACTCCTATTCCTTACTTGTCAAAGACTGAATTCTTTTTTTTCAGATGCTGAGTTTCAGAAACTCCTGTTATGTTTTGTGAGGTTTCCATGTTCAGTACCTCTTCAGGATTGTGTGCAATGAAATGAAATAACATTTAATTTCTTTCCGTACATGTTCTATAATACAGAAAATTACTGTATTTGCCTGCTCTCCAGGTCTGACCACTCTTAACCCTTTCACCAGCTTACGTTTCAAATGGAAAAGTTTGCAATTCATCAGTAAGTTGTGATGTGCTGTGATGTTTCAGTTTTGATGAATAGCAGTTTCATGGATATTTGTATTGTTGCTGGGCCAAGTGAATTGATTTGGAGGGGAGGGAGGATGGAGGAGTCTATCAGGTATAGTCATGCTCCTTTACTACTATTATAGAGTTTCCTTTTAACTCTTGGTTAAACGGCTGTATGACGCTGTGTGGTAGCTTAAGAATTAAATGTTAATGGTGTACTCTAAAACAGCACAAAATCTATTTCTTGGTCACTTGTCTCAACGTATGCACCAATACTTTAAAGTTACAAGTAATCTGAGTACGTACATGCTGGTGAATGGGTTAAACAACTTTTTTCATGTTCAAAAGAAATTGCTTTATGTAAAAAAAATTGTACATGAGCAGGAAGAAACTTATAAAATCAGTACACCAAAATATTTAATGTAAATTCAATGAAAATATTGTTACCTAATGTTTATTCAGTTTTCAGTTCTAATCCTTGCATAGTTACTATCGTACATTCTGCATGTATGTTGCAGTGTGCAGTTGAACTGTAGGTCCGCACATCTTACGATTAATCATGCTGATTGTCATGTGAAAGTCTGTCTCCAACCTTCCCACCAAAATTGTAATCAGACTTAACAAAAGCTAGGAGATGCCCGAGTTACTACATTGACTGAAGTTCTAATCACTTAACACTTTTGTACGTGTAGGGGAACCTGACAGAGGAAAACATGATAGCTTAAAATGAGACAAATACTATATTGGCATAAGTGAAATCCAGTATTACAGTCATTGCTTGGCAAATATGGGAGGGATGAGGTGGGAGAAGGACCTTATGTGGAAGCTGAATGAGACAGTCCTGATCACGTTTTGAATCTACTGATCATGGTTTGATTTGATATTAACTCAGTGTAAAGGGAAGGCTTCACGCTTTGAGGCTACTTGAAGGACTTAAGTGTTTACAGGAAGGAATATTAGAATCGCTGACCTTGAAACTTGCGTGGCTCACAGAAGTTGAGTTTGCAGTTCTACATGCATCCCAAGATCTTAATTTAAACAGTTTGCATAGAAGCTTCTGACGCTGCATGTGATAATCTGCTTGCTTGCATGGAGTGAGTGTGATGCATTTGTTGTCTCCACAGTGTCTTACTGTTTTTCCATTGCTTTTATTCTCAGGAGATAACCTGGCAGAATTCAAGCCTGCAGGAACCGATGATGGTTTCACGGATTTTAAAACCGCTGACAGTATCTCACCATTAGAGCCCCCTACAAAAGACAAAACTTCCCCTACATCCTTCCCTTCTCTGCCAGTTCCATCAAAGCAGCCAACGCAAGCAAAGACCTCTTTGAATCTAGCAGACTTGGATCTCTTTTCCTCTACTGGAGAAATCAAGCAGCCATCCTTTCCACCTGCATTTAACACCTCAAAATCAGGCTCCTTTCCTCCACCACCCCTTCCATCTACCACTGCCCAGCCGGCACCCAGCAAAAGTTCAAGCTTAGCTGATGACTTTGGGGAGTTCAACCTTTTTGGGGAATTTTCTAATTGTGCATCAGCCAGTGGACAAGATGACTTTGCAGATTTTATGGCTTTCAACAATAGCAGTGGATTTTCTGAACAAAAACCAGATGACAAATACAATGCACTTAAGCTAGAGGCCGGCCCTGTTCCTCAGCCTGGCTCGTCTGCCAGCACGGTGAAGAGTGGGCCGAGTTCTGCCACTGCTGCTACGCCCACCAAGTACGACATCTTCAAACAGCTTTCTCTGGAAGGCTCTGGAGCAGGCTTTGAGGAGGCGAAGGACAACACGCTTTCTTCAGCGAAGAGCGATGATGATTTTGCCGACTTTCACTCTAACAAGTTTTCTTCTGTGTGCGCTGGCACGGATAAGTCCCTGGTGGACAAAGTCGCAGCTTTCAAGCAGGCCAAAGAAGACTCTGCATCAGTGAAGTCTCTGGATCTCCCTTCCATTGGCGGCAGCAGTGTCGGCAAGGAAGATTCGGAAGATGCGTTGTCTGTTCAGTTTGACATGAAACTGGCTGATGTGGGAGGAGATCTTAAGCATGTCATGTCTGATAGCTCTTTGGATTTGCCAACAGTTAGTGGACAGCATCCACCAGCAGCAGGTGAGGAACTGGTTAGATTGCTCTGGTAACGTAGGTGATGGAGATGTCAGTGTTCTTCTGTGTGCTAAATAACAGTATTATGCACTAGTCTTTCAGTAGTGAAAGACTTCCAGATCTGTGCACCTGCTCGCCAACAGCCCCTTAGCAGGGCAGTGTTTATTTTTGTCTTAGAAAACTGTCAATAGATTGAGCAGTTTGAACTCAACATGCGAGTTTATTTTTGAGATTTGCCAACGTCGTATTACTGGTACCTGTTAGCTATTGGCACTCAAGGGATTCGAGTGGGAAATTTTCTAATACAAACAATGTCACTCCCTTTGTGTTAGCGAGATGAATGGCAGAGTGTCTCACCGTAATCTCTTGGTTTCAACAAAGCATTTGGCTTGGGGACTTAACCCGCTCTGCGCTTCTAAAAGGGTAGGCAGAACACTAATTTGTGCTGTTAATGAAAAGCTGTCTGATCAACAACACTAGTATATTCCCATTCTGGTGGGGCTTCATCTGTGTCGCCAGCATTTTGCAGGACTGCAAGTGGAAGTATCGCAAACACTCTTTTAGAGTTAAAACCCTCATTGAAGTAACTGTGCAAAGGGCCTGTGTTAGTATCATGATCAGTAACTCTTGGACCTAAATTTAAAACCATGGAACTTTTATCAGGTTTTTACCTTCTTTCATCCTCCCTTTATGAACGTACTCCCTCCCAAGAGAGTGAATTGAGCATCTCCCGTCTGATCGCATATCAGACAGATTTCCCAAGTGTCCTGCTTTGTCTTGTCATATGTAGATGGGAAGGTGAGATGGAGTTAAACTTTCTGTGGCCTTCAATAACAGAGGAACAGTTACTGTGTTCTAGTGACAAGCGTTATGCAGTTAAAGGCTGTTCTGGGCAGGGGAGAGCATACGAACTGTAAACGTAAACGCTGTTACTGCAAGAATTGGTTATTTCCACATGAAATATTTCTTCCTTCTTTGCAGGTATGGGTAGAGAAAAATATGCAGTACTGTAATTTTGCATTATACGATATTTTTAAATAGGAGAGAGAACCGAGTTGGCAACTTTGACATGGAAGATACTCTATAACAGGGTACAAAATATCAGGAATAATTTATTAGCAAAGACATTTAATTTTCATATTACCACTTGGTAAAATTCCAGGTTGAGTGAGCTGTCAAATACGTAGCACCTACAGTGTATTCTTGAATGTTTACTTTAGTTTTGAAATCACTTTTTCCTAATATTTTTCTAGCCTCTTTTGGTGGTAGTTTGACTTCTGTAGCTCTTTACGGGATGTGAGTTTTTGCCATGGGAATTGGTGATTAATAATTGCCATTTGTGGCAGGAAAGACTTTTTTGGTTTGTTTAAAGGGGTTAGCCAATCATGTGCTTGTTGCTAAACTTCAGAACTCTGAAGTATTAATTAAAAGCTATTTTTCTTGAATTTAAACAAGGCTGTATTCTCCTATGGTGCCAAGCTAGATGTTTTTCCACAGGGAGAGTTTGACTCCATTGAACTCTGTTTGGATTTCGTAGCGGTGTGCGCTCTGGATGATCTGTTACGAATCCTTCTGTGCTCATGTGTTCCTTTATGTGTGTTTGATGCATTTCAAGCTATGAACTGCTGATATTTAAGTCCTTTTTTTCAGTTTACACAAAGTTAAAAAGCGGATTTTTTTTTTCCCCTCCCCTCTTAATTTTCTTTGATCTGTAAATGTCAAAAAGGGACAGTATCCCTTTGTTATCCTCACTGCTGAGAAACGGGGACTAGTCATTGGGAACTGTGTGTTTGCAAGCACCGTGTACTGTCTGCAGTGAAACAGCAGCGGGACAGAGGTGCTGATAAATGATGTGACTTGGCTGACGTAGCGATACAGAGGTCTGTCCTTTGGCTCTTGAGATGTCATGTTGCATAGCTTCCAGCTATGGGCAGGTAGGTTGCTTACGCTGCGAGTTAGAAAGAAATGGTTGAGTTGCCTCCCATACGACAGACTTTGGTCTCTGAGGGAAGAAAGCTTTTCAGTTTTGCTCTCTCCAAAGGGAATACTGTCTCTTTAAACTTTGCTATAATTCTGTGTGGAAGGTAGATAATACTAATGTTGCCTGATTTTTCTTGCATTTACTTCGTATAACCCTTTGAGCACTGGATGCATGCTGTTAGTTTCAACCAGGCTCCTTCTTTTAAACCAAATTTACGTTTCACTCCAAGACTGAAAGCATTTTAATTAGCACCTAGTCATGTTACCTGAACCTGGTGTGTTCTGCATCCTGCCAAACGTTGCAGCGGGAGCATACCCTCGCCCGGGTATTCTCAAAGGGTTATCCATTTGCTGCACTTACAAATCTGTACAGTACCTTTTTCTCTGGCATTATTGGAGATCTCTGTATATTTTAATCAACTTCAGGTTTTTTGCTGCTTTTCTAATGTCTGATTTCCACTAAACATTTTCTGTGTGAATGTGCCTTCTCAGATCTGCTTTGATATCTCTCTTCTGCAAGTACTGACCTGCATGCTTTATTCTGATAACGCCCTTACGAGCTCCTGTGTACCACTATCTTTTGTGACCTGTAAGTCCTGCTGTGTTAATAAATACTATCTTGACATATTTTGAAAACGTGAGGATGTGTGTGATTTGTTGCAAACCAGCAATGTGTCTCCTTTTCCTGAAAAATACCAAGTTTAAAGTTATGGTATCCCCTTAAGCCGGTGGATGCCTTTCTCTTGCAAGAGCAGCGTGTGGGTGAGCTTCTTTCTCCTCTTCCAACGCTTTGACCTTTTTCCCTGTGTGCTCCTGAAACTTTACGTGTCAGCCTCAGTGTTCAAAAACGTTTGAAAATAACGTTTTTCAAAAGAGCAGGTTTTGAGAAGGATTGAATAGCGGAAACGTGTGGATGGCAGGGTTGTTTCTGTGGGTTGGTTTTGAGGGTAGTTAAGACTGAGACAAATAACCTTTTCTCTGTCCCGTTGTCTCCTCATCATTCCCTGCTGCCAGCCTTTGTGAAAGGGACCAAGTGGAAAATGTGTTGCGCTCTGTGCCTTTATGAGTAGGAGCCCATTAAACAATGTTCTGATATTTATTTAATTTATTTAGCTAATCTAGAGTGAGTTAATTGGTGCCCCAGAGTGAAGGGCCCTGCTTCCTTTTTCGGTTTGGGAAGCTCTGTCTTACTAAATATTGAAACTTCTAAACGTGAATGACAGCTGCAAATTTGTGTCACGTAATTATGTCACTTCAAATTCCTCCAAATCCTGGGCCACTAACAGTTTGGGATTAATGTCAAATTAGCAGACAAGGTAAAAAGCTAAAAATAATTGAGATGTGGAATAAAGCTAAAGCATTACGCCAGCACAAACAGGGGTTTAGGGTTCTTTGCCACAAGAGCAAAAGCCAGACCAGAAACCAGAATGTTTTATCTTCTTTACACCAGTCTTGAGAGACTTAAAAAGGAAAAAAAAACCCAGAACCACCAAACACCCCCCACTTTTTCGTTCTAAAGAAGCAGTAGGTTGTACCTAGCCCTAAAGCTTTTTGAACTGACGGCTGGAACATAAACCTGAGACACTTAATTCTGCAGGGCTTGTGCTTTTAGTGTTTGTTCAGCTAATCTCATACCTGGAGGAGGGAGAGTAATGTTTATGACTCTACTCTATTACATTTTTGTCCAGACTTGACAGTCAGATTTACTCACTTGCTCTCATTTAGGATAATTCTGGAAATGGAAGAGCTCAACACCACTTCCTTACCCTGACAAGGCCTCCGACAGCGGCGGGCGCGTTGGTGTTCTCTGAACACCTTCCAGCGGCTGCCCTGGGCTTCTGCAGGACTGAGCTGAGCCCCCTCTGCTTCCACTGCAAGCTCGGGGGTCTTTATTGTGCTCTGAAATGTTGTTTATCATGATAATTAAAAAATAATTAGCAAATTCTTTAATTCCACAAGGTTTGAAGGCTTTTCTCTCCCTTCCCCTTCATTTTAATTTGTCTTACAGTCAGCATTCTTGATGGTTTCCACCTTGGCACTGCCAGGCACCACCATTCTTCAGCAAAAGTAAATTGAACAAACTCCCTCATCATTAACACCATTCCAGGCTTCACCAGCTGAGAAATGGGCTTTGAATGCTTCTGATTGCTGACAGGCCTGACACAGAGAGCAGCAGTGCGTACATCCTCTGTATACTTCCAGTTGCCTCTCTGCCTTTCCTGCTGGAAGCGGTCAGGAGGGTGGTGTCTGTCCCCGTCCCAGCCCCGGGCTCCTTGCTCAGGCTGCTGGTGGTGTTGTGGGTGTAACGGTTCTGGTTCTGGTGCGTTGATGCTGTTCTGCTAGAACAGAACTAGCTACCACCTGCCTCACCCTAACAACCAGAAAATGACACGAGCTATATTTATTCATCAGGATTTAATATAAACTGAAACAGAAAAACTCGAAAGGCTCCTATGTTGGTTAAAATCACCAAATATATTACCACCTTCTGGACTGTCTTTTTTGGTTTTCTTTAGAATATCACTAACGCCGTCCAGGGTTTTCCTTAATTGATTCAGCTATTGACATTGAAGGCTCCAGCTTGTAAATTGCCTCCAGCCATAACTTAATCCTCGGTAGTTGAAATAAATTGTTATAGTTGGCTCAAATGAAGGATGTCAAGTTTTTCCATAGACGAGATAACACTGGGAAACAGTGTTTTAACTGTATTTCCGTCAGTCTTCTCCAGTACGTTCCTTGGCAGCTGCTGCTTTGCCTCTTCTCCACCATGGCTGGCGTGTAGCTGCCCCCCGGGCCGGTTGGACTATGGTTCTGGTAGTTCAGAATGCCTGGAAAGGAAATGGTAAATGGTTCAAACCTTTTGCTTTGGAAGGAAGACAAATTGGGTTTGGCTTCTAATGCTTTTGGAAACTTACTGCGCTCCAGTGTGACACCACAAAGATCACTTTTTCCATTTCTGACCCACTAGAAAATATTTTAAGGAGAAAAAGGTGTGGTTATGTGATATTTGAGTGGATCTGACTTATGATTTTTACAGACACCTGTCCCACGCTGCCCCCATCTGTAAGTGATGTGAGAATCTCTGTCCAGTGTCTTTAATCTGGGGTGTGTTTCATGGTCCCACCAGTGCAAAGCTGATGGTGCTGGTGACTTGTGGCTTTACCTCCACTGGGAGTAAGAGCTGCTGGATTTTTCTAAAAAAAGCTGAACTCAAATCTCTTGTGTCATTTTTGAAAGACACCACAGAATTGCTGCTGAGATTATTGAGGAATACTATTTTATGACAATATATTTCACTGAAATCTATTGATACATCTCTTGTGGTAGGAATTCTAATGCGTGATCAATTCAAGATTTGCCCTGGTTCAACAGGGAATTTACTGTATGCTCTCCAAAAAATGCTAAGAAATCACTTTTAACCTTTCAATGAAAGATTGCATATCCTCAAACCAAAGCATTTTCCTAGAGTACTGAACAAATTCAGTCCTTGCTCATTTCTTGGTAGAATCTGATGCTTCTCATCCACTCGGATTGTGTTCTTACCAAAAGTGTTCTCCAGGAGGAAATGGTGGTAGCTCCATCGCATCTGTCTTCACCAAGTGCAATGCTTAGTTAGAAGTAATTAATTTTCCTTCCACTTAATCATCTCTTGCTTTGAAAAAAAAAATATTATTGATACACATGCATCTTTTTAAATTTAGAATTGCCATACCAGCACAGTGAAGCTTTTATTACATCAGCGGCTTTAACTGCAGCGTTGTGACTGCTGCTTTTTTATTCATTAAACCTATCTGTGGCCTTTAAGAAAAAGGCTGTTGGAGGAGCAGCTCTTAACACTGCTTAATACAACAATCTTTTTGCCAATAATAGATAGCCACATCATGAAGGGTTCTCTAGGGTGAGCCAAGAAGTGCTTTTCATGTGTAAATTCCTGCTTCGCTTATTAGGCTGGTGGCAAGTTGCTCTGCTACCTGGGGGGGGAAAGCGCCTCTCTCCATTATGCAGCAGAAGTGCTAGGAAAGTCGTGATTTTACCTCCTCTATTCAAAAACATCTAACCTGTGGCAAATGATTCTATGAAGTGCAACGCATGGCACAGCAAATGGTGGGATTTTGCAACAGAATAAAAATTCTTATAAAAGGTAGTTTACTTTGGACTATGGACAGATAGATTCTTATTTTTCATACTTTTCAGTGAGTTGGTTTAGAACTGCTTTAGCTGTAAACACTTTGTCTCTGCACACAGTATTTCAGAAAGTTTATTCATCAGAGTAATCCTTTGGTAACTATCCAAATAAATAAAATGTACAGAATTGAACATGTCACCTCAGCTCTTACACCTCTGCAGATGGGTTTCATGTCTGCATGAATTCACGTAGAGAACCTTGAATCTTGGTTTGTGAATAATTAAAACACTGCTCTGCCTTCCCTGCTGTGACCCACTGACTGTAGGTGAAGCATGGGGAGCTGAGGATTCCCATCGAATCCTGCTGCTGGTTCTGCCTGTCCCTGAGCCAGGATCAGCTCAGGAGGAGTAGGCTGACCTGCTCTTTTAGGACATGTTTGCAGCTCAAACTCTTACCAGTTATCAAAGAAATAATTCACAATAGATTCTGCAGATCTTCACATCACTCTTTTCGTTTCCTGGTGAACACCGAAACAATAGCAGTGCTTAAATCTTTTTGGAGTCAACACAGTTTAAAAAAAAAAAAAAAAAGGAGGTTGCCTAGTACACTGTGGTATTTTCAAGATTCCAGGTTTAATTACAGTTGGCTAACGTTTTGTAGGTTATTCTGGCACTCTCTTTAATGCTAGTGAAGCTTTCATTTAACTTCTTTAAACAAAACCGTGTATTTGAGAGCACAAGGTGTGGTTTCTGGTGATAAATTGCTGATCCCTTGCAAGTCAGCTCCTTTTCACCTCAGAGCCTTCTTTCTATTCAGGTTTGCCCTGAGCAGGTGATTTCATCTCTCGTCTGTTTACCCTTCTGTAAACTGCTTGCTTTGCGAATTTAATATTCGAGTGGCACTTTGAAACCTTGCTGTGCATGTGCAAGGTGGTAACGTTTGCTACTGAGATGCTGTCATGTGCAAATGGAGCAGCTGCAGGAGCACTGGATCCCTTAGGATGATCGGATAGATGACTGACCATGCCTCGCTGACCCATTGCAAAGGGCCTTTTGGCTTTATTGTAGTAACCATTGAACTCTATCGTGAAATTGTATATTTCTTGGACTTTTTCATTAGCTATGTGTGCGAGTCATGCCTGAAAAGCAGCCTAAAGCATAGTGTGCTCTCCCCTTCCAGTAAAATGAATACTTGAAGGCAGAAATGTTTTGTTAAAATGGCTTAATCCTTAGGCTGGATTGAATAAAGAGGGCAGCTGGAAAGTCAGCGTGTTCCCACCCTAGCTGTATTAAACCAAGTTGCTGTTACTGCTTGCCAGCCAGTTAAAACTAATGTTTATCAGCAGAGTCTCGGCTAAAACAATGCTAAGAGAATGTATCATCTGGTTTGGGTTTGCTTTACCTCGAGCCTGCGTGACCTTAGGCACTGCGCAGCGGCTGAATGTCTTAATCCAAACTGACAATTGTTAATGCTGGAAAACAAATGCCAAATGTAGTAGAGTAGGGCTTTTTTTTTCCTAGTGCTTTAATGAAAACTACCCAGCCCCTGGCTCTCTGTGCCTTCGCTGTGGATCAGTCTCAGACTAAACGTGAAAGATCAGTTGAATGAGTAGCGGACAAAGCCCAGCAGACCCTGGTCACTGTGCAGGCTCCTTTGCTGGCTCAGATGTAAGCAACCAGGCTATATCTCATACCTGCTGATGGCAGGGAGAAGAACCTATTGGCCCATATAATTGCCAGGTGAGTATAAATGTTTGCAGCTTTCTGCAAAATAATTGGATTTGCTCGATACTTAACTGAAAATGTAGTTTGTAAAAGCTAAGACACAATCTTCGCAATATTCACGTCGTTCCTGGCACCTGTAAGTTTGACGAGTCAGCCGTGCGGCACTGCAGTAGCTGTGATAACCTTAAGCAGGTTTTCTATTTTTTCAAACGTTCTTGCAGCACATTTTTATACATTATTTGCGTCAAAGCATGAATATAAAATTAAAGCGTATTAATACTTTATCGGAGGGAACAGAAAAGTTAGGCCAGTCTTCTGCGTGGCTGGTTTTGATAAGATGAAATAAAGCGATAAGATGTTTGAGTTGCTAATGTTTACATTTTGATTGTAGATTCTGCAGCCAGCATAAGAAAAGTGAACTGGGGATCTGTGCAGTCTGCACTGCCTGGAAACATGTATTTTCTTAGTGTTTCTTCACTCCCCGTAGCAGGCTGGTGACTTCCAACTTAAAATATCAGACAATATTCAAAGGTCAAGGCTCGCCTTTATTAAGTGGACAAATTCTTGTATAAAATGCCTAGATATTTTTCAGCTTATTTTTGTGCAAACTCTAGTTTAAACTTCATTGAAACAACAATTCACCGTGTTTGTTCTTGCAGTTCTTCAAGACCCTTAGCAAGTTGCTGTTGTTTTTATATGGTGTAGAGCGATTAACGTTCGAACTGCAGCTTCTAATTGTAGGGGTTTGTTTTTCTCAGATATAGATGACTTAAAATGTGCCCCATTTGGAAGCTATAACAGTGGGTCTGCAGTGAGCAGCCTGGCAAGCTATGACTGGTCTGACAAAGACGACATTCAGCAGGGCAAGAAGCTCTCCTCCTTTGTCCAGTCTCCAGGAAGTGGATCTTCTGCGGCTACTTCTGTTCTTCAGAAGAAGGAGACGTTGTTTGGCAGTTCAGAAAACATTACCATGACAACAGTTTCCAAAGTGACAACCTTTTCTGGCGAGGATGCTTTGCAGGATGTTTCCTTTGCAGCCTTTGCAAACTTTAAAGACTCTGGACCGATACCCAGCCGTCCAAGTGATGATGACATTGGAGACTTTGGTGATTTTGCAAGACCTTCATCAGAAGCACAGGGTGCAGCAGCAGCTGAGAGAGATCATGAGGCAGATTTCCTCGCTAGTGATCTCTCTTCTGAACTGCAAAGAGAATCCACGGATGACTTTGGAGAATTCCAAAGTGAAAAGCCAAAAATCAGCAAGTTTGACTTCTTGGTGGCGACTTCCCAAGGCAAGGTGAAATCTAGTGAGGAAATGATCAGGAGTGAACTGGCTACCTTTGACCTGTCCGTGCAAGGTAAGCCTGCTCAGGGTGGACAAACCCATAATGCATGTGCTTATCAAAGGCTAATTTTTCTAATCAAATTATAAATGAGCCAATGAGGATTGTTCCAAAGGCTACTGGAAACAAGCTGAATCTTCGCATTGATTTCTGTTGCGTGCCTTTAAGAGTAAAAAGCTAACTTCTTTATATCCGAACTTCTCAGGGTCTCATAAAAGGAGCTTGAGCCTAGGTGACCGAGAAATAAGTCGCTCTTCACCTTTACCAGTCTTGGAACAGCCATTTAGAGATCGTTCAAATACTCTCAGTGAGAAGCCTGCTTTGCCTGTCATCAGAGACAAATACAAAGACCTGACTGGGGAAGTTGAGGTAAGGAGTTATCTGGAATACGAGCAAATTGGCAGTGACTTCCACCAGTGTGATACCAAGGGTGTTCTGTGTCCCAACTCTTTGGGACTTCAGCGATTCGAATTTGGGGTATGATTCTAAGGTGGCATCTGGGTCAAGTTAGATGTTTTTACTGGAAACTGCTCACAAAGGCAGTTTCTTCTTTCCTGTTTTGGAAGCCTTGTAAAGTGGAGAAAAAAAATGTTGTTGTCTGAAAGTCAGTCAGAATCCCTTGACCTTGCAGTCTAAGCTTGTAACTGGAAATTAGTTACAATTTAAATCTAATCCCAGCTTTGGCACTGAGACCATTGGCTTTGGGAAATGGCTTAACTTTTTTGGCTGTGCGGTAGTTATTTATCTTGCTCATACTGAGACTAGATGGTAGAAGGACTGAGATTAAATTCTGCTAACCCCCATTTCTAGAACAGCAGACCTGTAACAACGTGTCGGGAGGAGGTATGTGCCATGCAAACTTTTAACCTATTCATATATGTGCTTCCTTTTGAAACTAGCTCTAACTCCTAGAAATCAAATTTTAGAGTTCAGTTGAGAACAGATGATTTAAAGAGTGGGGGAAAAATTAGGAATAGGTATGTTAAAAGTTTCCACAGCTCATCTGCAAATGAGCAGATCTTTTCAAATACCTGTCTATGTGTGTCTGCTGTGATAGGAGAAAGGGAAGTGTCTGTAGGAACAAAATTCAGACTGTCCTTTTCTTTCACACAGGAAAGTGAGAGGTATGCATACGAATGGCAGAGATGCTTGGAGAGTGCCCTGCAAGTAAGTGTGTGGTCTTTACGTCCCGTAGGTACCACCTCATCCAAGGTTTAGGACCATACAGGCATAGAGAGGCTGTGAGTCAGCCCAAGGGGATTACAGTTTTGGAACCAAAAGCCGTCACACAGCAGAAGCGTTACCTTCTCAGTTACAAATCCTGTACTAACCACCCTGTCATTCGTGATGAGTTTGGCTTTTGCTTAAATGTTCGAGTTAACAAGTTAATTTGGTGGTCCTGTGTTCTGGGTGCCCAGTAAGGCACGTTGGTTGGGGCACTGATACCAGCTCCTGGCTCTTGGGTGCTTTCTGAGAAGTGGGCTTCTTCAAGGTGCTGTGCAGAGTAGCCATTAATTTTCTGGTAGTGGGTGTCAGAGTTTCACAGCCATATTAGTTTTCCTTAAAATGTCTGCTTTGCATTTGAGTATTAGACAGTCAAATCTGTGAATGCGGATATTAAACTAGATAGCAACACATGCATACTCTTACAACTATTATTTTGGTTATGAAAATATTTGGGGGAATACATTAAGGATTTAAATGTTCATGCTTTTCCCCTGATCTACTTACAGTTACAGCATAGCATAATTGTATAAAAACATGTAATGGAGTGTGGCAATTATTCCTTATTTAATTTCCCTCCTTTTTTGTATAATGGTTTCTGCTGGGGACAAATAATAATTATTTTAAGGTAGATAACACCACCATTTTATGAAATTAATTTCCACCAGGTCATAAAGAAAGCAAATGACACCTTAAATGGAATAAGTAGTTCATCTGTTTGCACTGAAGTCATCCAGTCTGCTCAAGGCATGGAATATTTACTGGGTATGTTTTAATTTACCATGTCTGTTACACTGAAAGTTCTCTGCTTTTTCTTTCCAAAACGGTATTAATTTTTAGCTTAATCTGTGCCTGCACCGGACTAACAAACAACTCTTCTGCTAAATGAGTGTAACTGCTACTCTGACATAACCACCCATGGCCACCTTCTGCGTGCTGTTTGAGTCAAGGCTTCCGCAGCCTGTGCTTGCGGTGAATTCTCTGCACTCCTCCACTCTGTTTTCTGTCAACAGGGGTTGTGGAAGTCTACAGAGTAACAAAGAGAGTCGAGCTGGGTATCAAAGCAACTGCTGTTTGTAGTGAGAAACTCCAGCAGCTGCTGAAGGATATTGATAAAGTGTGGAACAACCTAATAAGCTTCATGTCACTTGCTGCTTTAACGGTAAGAGCAAAAATAAACTGTGTCTTTGCTAAAAAAAGTCATAATTATATGTAAAGTGACTTCACGGGGTGTGCTAACTTTAGAGTTTGTATTTTTCTCTTGCAAAATGGAAATGCACTTCTTTGTGATATCCAGTTTAAAGCTTCCTGCAAGAAAACTGTTCGTTATGTCCAAACATGATGTTATCTTACTTGGTGTCTTAATGATTTAGGTGATACCCTGTGTGTCTGCAGACCTCTGCAGTGAGGGAAATCAAGTAAAATTTAAATAAGCCCTTTGATGAAGCCAGAATGGTGTGGACATACCTTGTCTTTGAAATATCCCTGCAGTTAGTTTGAATGCTCACAATACAGGAGCACACCCTGTAGCGACACTGTTTTCTTTTCCCTCTGCGTTTGGAAAGGCCTCAGTTTGTTTTGGTTCCTGCTGCAGACTAAATAGCTTTTCTGCCTCTGAATAGAACTGCCAGAAAAAGCTCCACTGCTCTGAGACAGTCTGGTAGGAGCTTGAGAGCTTGCTGCGTAACTGGGCGAGTGTTAGGAGGAGAGATGGTGAGGGGCTGTCTGAGGGGTGGCGGTTAAGAGAAGGAGCACCCCATGGGAAGGGTCTGCAAAAGAATTGGGAAATAGAAGGGCACATTTGTACACAACACACACAATTAAAAGGCTAAAATATAACACCTTGCCATTAAATACCGTGCACTTTGTGTGTGTGTATGTTGCAGGAAATAGTGTGCAAAATTACTTTATTTAACCTTGGTAAAACTCATATTTTCAGAGAATCATCTGTAGGTGCTTGGTATCATCTTGCATAATGGAACCCTTCAGCTCAGTGTATACCTAAGGAGTCCTTAGCTCTTCCTATCAGTACGTCACATCAAGCATCAATAAGTAGATTGTTTCCATGGTTATGTGTTCACTAAACTTTTTAATCTGTGGCTTCCATGCAATGCAGCTATGGCCACTAAAGATTTTTGCTCCCCAGTCAACACTCGTTTGTAAGTAAGGCCCAGAGTACTTGGTTTGTGCTTGAAATAGCCATCTTCAGCTCGCTGTCGTTCCCCGTAATGTAGGTACGATCAACGGTCAGTCCCTCTTTGCACACGTTAAACCTCTCCAGTACAAACAGTGGTGGTAAGCAGATATTTTTGGTTATGTCCTGTGTTATACAAAGCCTGTCGTGATAGGAAATTTATACTTTAATGTTTTACTGCTTGGCAGCTGAAGTTGACAGACTGGGATTCATCTCTTTGAACTCTGGCTCTGTTGATAGTAACAATCTAAAAAGCTATCAGAATCCTCCCCTGATGTAAGCAAGTGGATTAAAATTTAGTTCTTAAAGTGCTTTTCCTTGGAAGATTACAGGGATTACCTTAAAGTCCAAAGCTTGGCGACGTGTTCTCCAAGCTGCAGCAGTCCGGATCAATTTTAGACATACTGGGAGCTACGAATAACACTCTGAAGGTCCCCAAGAGACAAGGACTCCTGTAGCTTTTAGAATCACAGAACGGTTTGGGTTGGAAGGGACCTTAAAGCCCATCTAGTTCCAACCCCCCTGCCATGGGCAGGGACACCTTCCACTAGACCAGGTTGCTCCAAGCCTCATCCAGCCTGGCCTTGGACACTTCCAGGGATGGGGGATCCACAGCTTCTCTGGGCAACCTGTCCCTGTGTCTTCAAAATCATCCCTTTCTGTTTCTCTTCTCCACCTGGGTCACTGGACAGCGTGGAACCCATACCTTCTTCCCCTCATGCTGCAGTCACAGATTCCAAATGATGCCAAAGTGCCGATTAAGCAGAGAAGTATTCTAGCTCAGAGGCATGTGCCTGGAAAGGTTAATTCTTATCTTTTAAAGGATTTTGTTACAAGGTAATTTTATGCACTGCCTTGTGGTTTTTCACTGCAAATTACAGATGACCTTCTCATTTGCTTCACTCACGCATTTGGTAAACAAATATTAGAGTGCCTTTATTAATTTGATTGATCTACTTAAAGATTAAAGGGTGGTTTTTCTCAAGATTCCAATTATTCTCCAGCCATTCAGCAGGGGAGCGTGATCAGCATACCCAGGGTGGGGATTGAGAGTACACGTGTTCTAGGATCACACCATTTTTTTAGGCTTCTCGTGTTTCTTGCCATTGTTTTTATTTGCTCTGCTGTCTTCAAGCAAAACTTCAACAGTTTCATACCACCCTTATGCAAAGTTTTAAATTATCATTTACCCGGTGGTTGAATGTAAGGTTGTGTACCAGAAAAGTGACTATATTCATTCATTACTTACTTGCAGGTTTATTTTCCCAAGCTTTGCTTCACTTTAACCTGTGTGGCTGGTGACTTTAATTCTTCTGTGGTTTGGTTAACCTTAATAAACCCATTTTGTACTGCTGTGCCTTATTCTAGCTTCAGAAAAACCTGCAGAAGGACTAACTACTGCCTGTTTTTATCAGGCAATAATAGGGAATTCAGGACTATAAGCACCGATGCAGACACCACTTGAAACACGACCTGGTGAAAGCTCTGCTGGCCGATGGCGTTTCCTTGCAGCTGCACAAATAGCTGTTACATACCACTGTTTGTCTTCGTCCCGTTCTTAAAACGCCACAGTTGAAACGTAGCTCCCGCCTGGGCTCTTTCCTCAGAAGTTTCTTCCCTTTTTGATGTGGGAACGTGGAACTTCAGGATTCTTTCCTTTGTAGCCTAACCCTTTCTCAAGAGCTTGAGTGTTATAAATTAAATGCCGATGGGGATTGCATAGCAGGATTGCAGACACATACTAATGACTTTGATTATTGTATCGGTTTAGGAGAAAATGTACCATGTCATCCCAGTGTGATACTGTGGCTCTCGGTAGCAACCCGATTGACACTTTTTATCATGATGTCTGAAACTTTTTCAGTCACTGAAAAGGCCTAAATTTCATTGTCTTGTTTCTTTAGCCAGATGAAAACTCGCTGGATTTCTCTTCTTGTATGCTGCGCCCAGGGATTAAAAATGCCCAAGATCTTGCCTGTGGCGTGTGCCTCCTAAATGTGGATTCAAGAAGTAAAGTAAGTATAATGGCCTCTACTATTAAACTCATTTTTAATTTACAGTTTGGACTTTCATTTAGGTCTTGGGTGTGTTTAAAAATAAATGGCATGGCTGTAATTTGTAACTGGAAGTCACAAAGGCAAAATGCGACCTGTAGATGAGACTTGAATGGTCAGTGCCCTGTATTCGCTGGGCTTTGCATCTGACACAGACGTGGATGAAGGGCGGAGTTGAATTGTTCATAATGGAGAAGAAACGGGGATACTAAGACTTGAAAAGTATATATATATTTAAAAAAAAAATCTTTTGATGATTTTTCCTTTATGAAATGCACCTCTGAGGGGACTGTTGGGGTTAGCAGAGCTGGGAGGGGATCCCAGGGTATGCAGAGTAATGCCAACCAATTAACATATATCGGCAGTTTTGCTGACTTTTTGGTTTCAACGTTATTTCAGAAAGAAGAGAAACCTCTGGAAGAGCTTCCTAGAAAAGTATGAACCTGTAAAAAACATATTCTTTATAGAATCATTCTTAGTTGAGTGTGAAAGGCTGAACTGCTAATTGGCTTTCAGCTCTCATTCTTAATTGTACCAACCATGAATCCTTTTCTTCTAGTCATTTTTTGTGACCGTAACACTTGATCTGATCAACTAACATGCTCTAGAGCCTCCCCTTTGTCTTGTCTGCATGCTTGTACCTTGTGAACAGCTTTCTGGTTTTGTGCTACTTCTGTTGTGTGGTGGAAGATTCACTGCAGTGAGTTTCTGAATTTGTAGCTGCCTGTGTGTCTGTTGCAGAAGAGAGGGGGAACCGTAGGGGTGTTTTTGCTACAAATACTGACTTTTGGCTATATGGCAATGGTGTTTTTAGAAATGTCTGCAGGAAATCAAGGGTGTGGGGATCGGGGTTAGAATAGTTTTTTAAATAGGTAGCTGTGAAGCATTGGAAAGTATCTACTAGCAACAAACACTGAGATGTTTTAAGCTTGTTCCTGGCTTCACACCCTGTTCGGAAGTGCCTGTTGTAAAGCAGATTCAATGAACGGAGGAAAGTAGACCAAATTCAACCTGAAATAACAGTAATAACAAGAGTTGCACCTGCCTAAATTGCAGCAAAATCTGATCCAGTGAAATAAATGCAGCATCTGTCTGCTGGCTGGCAGAGCAAGCATTTACCCTGCGTGGCTACGTAGCACAACCGGGAGATGCGTGCAGGGGGGTGGGTTAGCTGCCGGTGTCAGGTCAGGGAGCACGCTAACCAGGTGGCTTCCTTAACACGAGGTGTAGCCAGCGAAGCGTCCAGCCGGTGCGGTGGCTGAAGTTCTTGTCCACCTGCAAACACTTGGCAGACGAAGATAAAACCCTGTTTACTGGGGGGTCTGTTCAGAGTGAGAGGGTCCTACCACGCTGTGCTGGTCTGGGGTAACATCCATGCAGTACCCATTTCCACTCCGCTTTCAGATCCTGGAGTAGATGGGACCGTCACGCTTGTTTCCATCCTTGTTATTCCAGGCCTTTAACTCGGAAACGGACAACTTCAAGCTCGCATATGGAGGGCACCAGTACCATGCAAGCTGTGCAAACTTCTGGATCAACTGTGTGGAGCCGAAGCCTCCGGGTCTCATTCTGCCAGACCTGCTCTGAATGCAGTTGCACTGCAGATGGACTGTCAGGTCCACTGATACAGGACACGGGGTAAATTGTGTGGGAGGGTAAGTGGAAAAGCTTGAGGTGTGGTTAGTGTTCGAAACATTTTGATTTGGGTTTTGTACCGTAACAGGTTAAAGCCACTGTCACATACAAACCGCTCGTGTAGAGTTTCACTTGAAATGGCTGGTGTTTCAATAAGCAGAAAATTTGTAGTGTGGCGAAAAATGCAGAATTTGAGTCTTTCTCAAGAGGAAAGATGTTTGTCTTTGTAACAAACCAGTCTGCTGACCAGCCTCTGAGAGAGGACAGTGTCTGGCTTCCAAGAAAAACTGAAATTCTAGACTGATTTGCATAAAAGTCACCACTTAAGTACTTGAAGTACGAATTTGCAAACAAATCTTTTCTTTAATGATTTTGGTATATGGGCTGTGATGTTTTTCTTTAATTATCTGCTGCTATACTATTACAATGCCTACAACGCATGAGGCGCAGTAACTTTCAGGGCAGAGTGAGTTCTTGACTGAAGGAATGAGGCTGCGAGAGCCGTTGTATATTTACACTTTGCTGTTCTGTAGTGTAAATTATACTGTCTTCCCGTGTGTAGCTGGTTAGTACAGGGGATAAGGACTTGGAAAACTTGTTGAGATTTTCCCTTTCGTATCTGGATTCTTTAGGACAGGCAGCTGGATTTTAAAGCTTTGCTGCTCTGTTGTAAATAGAGATAAACTCCTTCCTTGGGCTTGTCCTGAACTACAGGTATGATTTGTTTCTCCTCACCCTTTGGTAGGGACGTGGCTGCACCACTATTGAGAACTGGACTGCACTGATACAGCGTGTCTGCTGCTCTGTGCGTGTGTGTGTATATATATATAAACTCTTTTGTACCTTAATAGCCTTTTCTTGATGGGATGCCTGCGTGTAACTTGGGCAGTCTGTGCTATCTGTACCAACGTGTTTCTGTGACTCGGAACTGGCAGCACAAGACGGCCCTTCGCTCCTGCTGCAGTCTGTGATTTAACGCTGGAGGATTTGTAGGTGGAAGATGCTCTTCTCAAGCAGGCTGTTTTTTGAAGCAGGGTATTGCACACCTGCTGTTGTGTTGCTTACGGCAGGTACAGCTATCTGGACAGAAGGAGCTTAGTGTCATACACTACCACAGAATGCTACCCATACGCTGAACGTACCCCATTCTCTCTTCTGATGTAAGAGCCAGATGACAATACAATCAGCTTTAGTGCTAATTACAGAATCTTAAACCTAGTGGGAGCTTCACAGCATTATTTTAAGAGCCTTGCAGCCCTACAGTCTTACTCAGTCTCCAGAGAAAGAGGTGGGGTGCATATCCATCAGGTACAACTTGTTCCTTAATTCTTTGTTTCTCATATCTCTAGAAAATCTCCCGTCTTTCCAAAGATATCAACAGCTTTCCCAAGTTAATCTTGCCTCCACTGTAAGTAGCTGATGCTGACCGGCGGCTATGGGCCAAAATAAAAATTACAACGAGCAAAAATGATGCTTCATATTAAAGAAAAAAAAAAATAAGCTTAGTTAGACTAAACCATTAATTCCACCGAATGAAAGAATCCTGGCTAATAGGACGGGTAGGTGTCTGGCCCCTTATTTACACACATTAAAATAAATTTTCCTGCTGCCTGAAATTAGCTCGTTCATAAAATAAGCAACTTGTGCCTCCAGTCGCAAGTTCAGGCTAACCAAGTGGCAGGTTTTCAGAAGTGCGACAGTGACTGCCTGCTTTCTGTTGCTCAGTAAACATCAGAAGATGGGCAGTCACTTGTTGCTTGCTCTCCGTTTCATGTACGAGGTGTGAAATAGCTGCAGCAGCCAGCACTGTCGCCTTGGACGGTAGCTTTTCGGTCGTCATCAGGGGCCGCTGCGCGCACCCCCGTCATGGGCGTTCCCACTGATGCGCGGGCTCTGCTCAGCGCGGTCAGACGGCGCTCGCTTGCGCGTACTAGATCGCAGAGGCGCTTAAGCGCTGTCTGACTCCAAGCCAAGGCCTGCCTTGCTGCTTGCAGGGGGACGTCTCGAGGGGTTTTGCGTATCTGGCTGACGCAAAGGCTGCTGCTTATGAAATGCTGTACTGGGAAAAGAGTTTATTGTTAGTGTGGGTTCTACCACGGTTCCTGAACACTTAGCTAGATAGAGGTTTTTTTTAACCAAAAGAGAACACCGCTAATAAAAGAGGCCACGATGTGAAACTTAAAGCAACCAGTATTTCAGATACAATACCAGCCATATTGTCATAAAAGTGTTTTTCAGGGATATTTTTTCCTGTACTTGTTAAGCAAGTAAATTCCCTCTCGAAGATGGATCCAGCGTGTCTTTTGGCCCATAAAAATAAGGAATCAACATTTACAATTATAATTGCAGCAGAGCTTACTGAAGTATGACACTACTGCTTGCTCGCTCCCTACGGAAGGGAAAGCAGCAGGCACGATCCCGGTGTTCGTGGCAAGCAGAAAGCATTCGGAAACGAACACCTTTACGTCATGGGAATACACCAGACGTTTGGCACGTAGATACCCTCGATGAAGGCGTTGCAGAGCGCGGATTATCCCGCATATCCTGGTCATTAAACTGACTCACTGTTCATTCAGCACCTTCTCGGATGTTGCACTGCCAGCCGAAGCCCCGCGTCCTTGCAATCTGTATCCAAGGTTACCGTCTTTTCTACAGAGCATTGTAACAGACTGCGTTGCCCTGCTCCCTGCGCGTACAGGCTGATGGACACGCTGCCTTTGGGTTGAATTTTGTAAACGTAACTCCTTTTTCGGCATGTATTCCTTCACTAGGAGAAAGTGGGAAACATGGTGGTTTGGGTTATTTTTTTAATAGATGTGTTCTCTGGAGCTGCCGTGGGGTTACCTGTGGAGAGTGGTTTTTCTATGTATTTGTGTACATCTGGAATTTTAACAGATTATTCGCTCGGTTATTTAACGTGTACGTCACTTGGCCCAGTTTATTCCTGGTGCTTCTGTGCTGTCCTCCCGTGTTGCGCTTGTGCCTCGGCGGTAGGAGTGCTGGGAGCAGACGGGCTCCCCTGCCCATGTCGCCGTGCTTTGGGTTGCGTCTCTCCCCGTGTGCATTCACCCGTTTGGGCTGTAGCTGCTTGGCGGTAGGTAATTTGTGGCGTGAGACCTGTTGCATTCTGCACTTGGCTGTTGGCTGAATCTCCCTCTCTGGCAGCAGCTTCTCCTCACCTGCGTTTGTTTTGAGCAGCTCCCTCCCCGGAAAGCACACAGTGTGTATGTGAGCCAGTAGTGAAGTTCGCCCGGAGGTTGAGGAGCAGCTTGTGAAAACCCAAGGAATGCTGCCATTTCTGGTTAGCCACATGTCAGATTAATGAAACTTGAAACAAAACCTGCCTTTTCAATAAAAGCTGCTATTGTGAAAAGTGTTTTCTCTGAAAGATGATTTTTTTTTTTGTTCTCTGTGCCTGTATTTAGTTCAGTTCTCAGTGTTAAAAGACAAATGACATCCATTTTATGGAGAAAAGTGGTCGGAAAACTTCTCGTTATACTGTCGCTTTTTTCCTTCCCTCTGGGTGAGTCTTGTCTTCTAGACGTGGTTTTGTGAGTAGCAGTTGGGGCTGGTTTGGGTTGTGCTGTGCTGGAGTCGCTGCTGACGCTTCAAACCCAGTGAGAATCGGTGGTGTTCATTGACTTCAGTCTGTTGTTTGCTCCCTGAATTCTTGCAACGCTTTAGACCATCCGTGGTTGAGATTCAAACCCCAGTTTCAGTAAGGAGCTCATTTCACATCTGACCAACCTGCCAAGTGGCTCGTGGTTGCGCCCCGAAAAAGATGTTGCTTTGCCCGCTGATACGCAAAGGTTTTATCGCTGCAAGAGCTCCAGCCCGGGGTGGCACCTCTGCAGAAGCACGTGGGGAGGGTGGAATCTTCCCGGGACTTGGGGGAAGCCTTGAAAGGTTGACAAAAGGGACTTTAAACATCATGAAGCTGTACAAGTGAAACCTTTGTGGCTCATATTGGGAAGATGTCTCACCAGATAACATTTGGAGGGCTGGAGCACCTCTGCAGTGG
>NW_010237601.1:0-26372 GCF_000690775.1 Eurypyga helias | reverse complement strand
AAACTTGCTGAGGGTGCAAGTTTTAATGAGAAACTAGCTATGTTTCTGATTAAAAAAAAAAAAAAGCCAATATTGTGCTTAGACATTTTTTATGAAGCTTACTGAGAAAGAACCTGTATGCTCAGAATACAACAGCTGTACTGGGTCAAAGCAAATGTTCTCCCATTTCAATAACTTACCTCTGATGGTGGGCAGTAAAACAAGTTTAGGGACTAGGATAAGAACAGGGAAGGCACGTAGTGATATTCCATTCTCCAGGGATATTTCATACTTGAGTGATACTCACTCTCCAAGGATTTAGGAACTTACAGTGTCCAACATGGTGTATCTTTGTCTAGTAGTTCCTGATTTTTTTTTTTCTTGCATGCATTAAATCTATTTTCAATTCTGTGTGTATTTTAGCATTTACTGCTTGCAGTAGCAAAGATAAAATTAACAATGCACTATGTGAAAAATAATATTTCTTTTTCTACTTATGAATCTGCCACCTGGTTATTTCATTTGATGCCCTCTAGCTCATGATATACACTCATTCCAGTCAAATGCTTACTCAGTGCTCTCTCCTTCCTACCATGCCTGTTATTACTTCCACTCTGTTCTGTCTTTGTGCACCTGTAAATGCAGCTTTAGAATCTGACTGAAGTTTCTTTTCACTGGGTAAGTCTATTTGAAGCGATCTGCATTTGCAAGCGAATTTGGCAGTTTAACTAATGCATCTTAGAGAAAGTCATGCTCAATATGCATTACAAACCCTCTCATTTTTTTTTGTAAATAAATAAAAGAGCATGTGGAATTACTAGGATAGAATTTCTGTAATGTATTTCCTGTAAGTTATTTTCTTTTTAACAAGAATTCAAAATATCTAGTCCATAATAGAAAAAATATTAGCAAGGCAGTCTGAAATGATCAAAAGTCTTGTCTCCCTGCCTGCAGCTCGCTTGCTGATGCTTTTCTGGTACTGATTTTCAGGGATTTCATCTTTTTCCTCTCCCTTTGTCTACATTTGCTCTCCTCAGATCTGTTTTCTGGTGAGGCAGCTTAGTATTTGAAAGCAAGCAAGCAAGCTTTCAAATATAGCTTTCAAAGGGGTTTCTGTTTCTGGGGGAAGTCCAGGCCGTTCAGATGTAGTCATTATTCATTCAGAAGATAGTTTTGACCTTCCTCTGTTAATACTAAGGACCCTCACTGTCCTGGCAATGCAAACATAATTTTTGACAGACCTATTAGCAACTCCTCTATTCATTGAGGAGCAAAACTGTACTTGCACTTCATGACCCAGTTGTACTTTTCAGTGTGAAGTTTTTCTTTCCCCAGAGATTCCTGATAAGTGGAACCAAAGCAAATACCTCACCACTGCCTTTAATAGAGACCAGGGACAGCAGTGGGTCAAACGCTGGTAATTCATTTTTCAGGCATCTGAATCCAAAAGCTAAGTTGAGTGATATCTCAGAAGAGATATTTTGTCTATCAGTAGAGGAGGAGATGGAAAAGATAGCATTTAGAGGCTTTCTACCCACCAGACATAGGTGTTTTCATATGTATAGAAGCACCTTGTAAACCAAGAGTAGAGCTACAAATAATTCAAAGGCTTCAACAGAGGCATTAAGAACCATCTAGATATTTCTTTCCTTTTTAAAGTTTTCATTTTCTTTTTTTTTCATCTTGATGATACCCTTTAAGACTGCAGAGTGAAGAGCTACTCAGCAGAAGCCTCATCTAGTCCTGACTGTCTTCAGCACCCCTTTCTGGGGTGCTGAACACGTTTGGTCAGAACATATTGCTGGAGCCCTGTGCCTTTCACCCGGCATGGCCAGGCAGTCAGCAGATCTAGGAAGATGCCAAGGACAATTTCAGCAGTAGCATCACTTCCAAATTGTGTGTGCTGAGGTTTCAGCATTAAAGTGAGGTGTCAGCACGGGGATTTTTCATGAACATATTGTGCGAACAAGGTGTTATAATTGCTATATCTAATTTAAAAACACTCGGAATAAAATTTTGTATATATATATATATGTGAGTGTAGGGGAGGAGGAAATGAAGGAGCTTTTTAAAACCTAGTTAGGCTTACTTGCCTTCAGAGTATTATTATTCTAAGGGTAGTGCTTGAGGTAATTCCAAATGAGAAACCACTGAAAAATAGAATAAAAATGAAAAATTACCTTTTCATTTATATCTGATCCCGTGTAAATGGATTTTTAACAAGTGGCAGGAAAGATAAGTGTCAAACACATTTTATTAACAAATGAAAAGTACAATAATGGTTCCAAACTGAATTTTAAGTACTACATAAAATGCATGAAACCCCTTTTTTTTTTTAATCGTAAAGAGAAGATAGTAGAAAGTTCACAAAATTCAAGTTGGTCCTTCATTCCCAGGCCTTACACAGAGCATTTAAATTGGTGCTATTTCAAAAGTAGTAAACTTTACAGAGGATATTTCTAGAAAACAAGCTGCTCTTTCAAGACTGGAAAACATGGTCATCCAGAAAACTACTTGTGCTGGCTCTTTCCTTTTTTAATAACTACGAAAGTTTTGAAAGTCTTCTGAAGACTGTAGCTTCCACCTTTATTTTTTACTACCTCTTACCTCATCTATCACCTTTTTATAAAACAGTATCAATGGATCATAAAGTCTGGCTTATATATTTGATGCCCGATGGTAAAATAAACACCTCACTATTAATTCGGAAGTTGGCAATCCCTAGTACATGCAGCACAGTATTGCTAGTCAAGAAAACACATTGGATTCAAGAGAGTTTCTCTTGGAGGAAGGTTTTATTGTATAAAACAGGGACCTTTGAAAATTCTAGTCAAAGATCATATTCAGAGTACACACATTTTAAGGAGGAGAGAGATGGGAGTCAGATTTGCTTTGAATGTGTGAACAGCAGTAACAAAAATATAAATGTAAGCTTCCGTTGCTTCATTGATATCACCAGGGAAGAAAATGCTTACCTAGCTTTTACATCACCAGGAGCACATCTAATCTTTATTTTTTTGTTGTATTTGGTTGATACCTAAGAAAAATGCAAGTGCTTCTCAGGGTACATAGGTAATTCTAGATGCTCCATCCACTGAAGTAAGGGACAGCCCTGTAGCTCTTGGGAAGGCAAGAGAGGGCTTGTGTATCATTACGTGTTAGTTTGATGGCAATTGTATCCACAAAAATCCATGCTGTGTTTGCCTTTGGGTCCTTCCATGTCACACAGGTCTGCATTGCCTTTTCTGAACTGTGTCTTAGGCCTATAGGGGCTGGTGGATCTATGCATTTATGTACACATTGTATGCTTATAACAAGTAGAGTCCTGGCCTTTGCGTGAGATCTACTTCTTTGTTCAGTCAGTAAAAAAAGCTAGCTGCTTAGAAGAATGAATTCAACACATTTTCATTGAGATTTTTAAGTACCTGAGTGTCAGTCAGTCACTTATTTTCCACTTAGAATTCAGACTTCTCTTTATAGTTCCTTAAAAATGGATCAAGCACTTTATAGAAAACATGACAGAGGATGAGGAAGCCTGCACAATTTTCTTGCATAATATCCAACAAGTGGGAGCACTATTTCAGAATTAAGGGAGAATTCTTACCAGTGTCTCATCCTTTAAAGAGGCAACCCGTCACCACAAGAACACAGTGAACCATCCCCAGGAATAACAGAACACAGGAATCTAACCCTGGCTAAAATGTCATCAGCAAACTTGTGTGGGAGAAAGGGCAACCAGTGACACCATTTTTCGTCTAGTCCAGACATGAAGGCTTCTGAAGTAATTTGGATCAGCCTCTGTGTCCTTCCAGTTACCGTTCGTATAGATTTGCCTCTACGTGTCCTTTGGTTGAATTAACCTTCTGTATGAATTTCTGTGCTGGAGAAATACTGTAAAACTGCAATGAGCCTAAAGCGCAGGCCACCTCTGTCAAATTAAATGTACTGCCCCTGGTGCAAAACAAACAAACAAACCACAAAACGGCAAGGGACAGCTAATTTGTGCCACGATGAAGTCTTTCCTCTTTAAAGAAATACTCTGGATTCTGGCCTCAGCTACAGCTATGATTTTTTTTCTCGAGTTCAGTTATATTTTCTCGGTGTTAAAGATATTTGCTTGTAGAAATTGGACCACTAGGTGAGTTGCAAATACTCAAATCTAAGTTATATTAATGACCTTCTCACAAAATCTAACAGAGCCTGGTAATGGTTTGAACAAAAGTACAGTTTACCAAGAGATGGCATATGCATATACACAACAGTGAAACTGAAGAGCATAATTATCTGTTCTCTTGCAGTTCATAGCTAGCAACAAATCACTGAATCGTAGAAAAGTCTGGGTTGGAAGGGACTTCTGGAAACCATCTGGTCTAACCTCCTGTTGAAAGCAGGCGATTAGATGAGGTTGTCCAGAGTCCTATCAGGCCAAGTCATTAATATCTCCAGGGATAAAAATTCCATGGCTTCTCTGGGCAACTTATTCCAATGACTGTCTTCATAATGAAGAATTGCTTTGTTCTATCTAGACAGAATTGAAGCAAATGGTGCTGTTTGCCTTATGTCCTGTGACCAAGTCTCCTTGTGAAGAGTGTATATTGTCTAGAACTACCTTATAGAGAAGATCTGTCTCCAGTTTTCTAATCCCAGACAAATCGATTACATGGAGATCAGATCATGTGTACAGCTTCATATATATTTAGCTAAATACAGTTAATGAAGCAATTATAATGGTGTTTATAATAAAAGCACTGGAAACAAAAAAAAGTACTGTGCAGTGTGGTTGAGGTTTGCTTAGTGTGTTCTATGAGTAAGACCAAGAATAATACATTCATTATCATATTTGGTACTTTGTTAGGGCATTTTTAGGAAGATTTATCTGGTGTCTGATCTGAATTGTATTCCATGTTGCAGGTAAAGCATTATTGTCCTAGCTACAGTGATCATGAGTAGATTATCCTTTTTGTCTTTGTAGAGATCCTTTATGTGTTAGAAGATACTATTATATTGATCTGTGCCAGCAAAATATCCCTTTACAAGAATGTCTGTAGGCACTACAGCACACCTAAAAAGAAGGAAACATAGGTTTGCATTGCCACAACCTACAGTAACAACATGGAACCTGCTGCACAAGCACCTGCATCATGATCTGTGACAGATAATCATTCAGCATCTCCATCTAACTGCTTCCCCCTCAGGCAGCACTCGCAAATTCATAGGGAACACATAAATTGGCTTTGGAATCTGGAGTTAGGTTCACATAGCATAGGTATGTTTCCTACCATGCAGACAAAACTAAGTAGTAGTTCAAGTTGTATATGCTTTGTGCCCACACCAGTTTAACGGTCATCCATCCTGTGTAATACCCTGGACAGTGCATAGAGCAGCCTATACAAATCACATGGAATAAAGGGTTTGCGTGTATGGATCAAATTCCAGCCTTCCTGTACTTAGATATTAAGAGGGCCTACATCAAAGTTATATTGCTTTGTCGAACTGTGAGCAGGGACACACAGATTCTCTGCAGATCGTGTCTTTTATCCTTGTGACCTCACTAGTATTCAGCATTTTTATATACCTCTCTCTGCCTGTATCCTGATAGGAAGTCAAGATGATGACTTCCTCCATCAATCACAGCCTGGTTCTCTGAGTGTCTTCAGCACTTTTTTAAGTAAATTAGAGCTGCCTGTGGTGAGAACCTTTGATAGTCTGTCCGCAATTATCATTTCCCAGATTGGCTCTATTTTTCTGCGAACCCAGCAGGGCAGATGACATTGTGTGTCATGGCTACGTGTAGGTAACGGCTATTTACAAAGCTACCTCCATGAATCTTCCTTTGTGCAGGGTCTGGAAGAGGTAGGCAAACATTCAGAGTCTGAATTGTCCTGCAGTGCTACTCCCTTTGCTTCCTGTACAGAAGCACCCTTCCAGGTTGTACTGAACTGTACCCTAAGACTTGAAGATGAACACATCATACCTAGTCAGTACTGAATGACTGTGTTTGTACAAGAGCAGAATTCAGACATCTTGTGCTTTTGTTCACTTGAAAAGATTTTAGTTGCTTATTTTTGATCAAATATGCAATTCATAACTATTAATGATCCCTAGTTTAAGTGAAGTCTCAAGCAGTTTCCTCTGATGAAATGGAGCATGCAATGCATTTTTTTATTAAAATGGATGTTCTTCTGTGACTCACTAACCTTTGTATGGAAATTAAAATATTGCTGCTACTTATCCCAAGAGAAGAATAACTAATATGAAAACGGTAAAGATGCATTTATATGTGAGAAAGCCATTAAAAGAATGGTTAGGCAAGTTAGCATTAGATTTATGTTTCATTTTCATTACTTAAACTATACATCGAAAAGCGTACCTACCCCTGAACTGTGGGGTTTATCTAAGATAAGCCGGTTTATCTTATCTAAACCAGAGCATTTTTCCTAAGCTAATCATTTAGCAATCTATATCAAGAGAGAGAGCTGTCCAGGACCTGCTCTCTGTCCCTGCAGCTGGCTGGGCAGCACAGCCTGGCTTGTGCATACAGCTGAGTTATTTCCCTTTCCAAAACTACGTACCACTTAAATATGAAGTGTCCATACCGCCTACTGGGAATGTCTCCAGCTGGGATAAGCCCAAAACTGAGCTCAAGCATGATCAGGGAGAGTGCTAGCTGGCCACGGCAAAAACTGTGCAAGTGGCCTTGCCAGCAGAGTAACACAATGGACAATCTTATACCAACTTTGAGGCTCACACCCCAGCACGTAACTAGTATAGAAGTAGCCTTCTACTGTCTCTTCATTCAGTGAAGGAGTTACCATAAGGTGATACTCCATCTTCCTTGTCTTATGTATGTGTTAGCATGGGATGAGTCACTATCTGGAGATACCTTTTTTCAGTTAAATATAGGAAGTGCCTAGATGATTATACGATGCACTTCACATTTGGACAACTATAATTAACTGAGATGAATACTATCGTCAATGTTATGGCCTAGATTCATCCTCCCAAACACTGCGAATCACACGGATTCTGAATCTGAATCTGATACTGAAGTTCCCTATTTAGTCAATGTAGAAAGGTAAGCATGGCTGAAAGATACAGCCAGCCCAAGATCTGAACTGACCTCTGCAAGTGCCTCTTTGACACTGTTGGCTATAAAGAGAGACTAAGACAACCATAACTTAATTATCTCAGTTTGATAGCTGAGTCTAAAGTCAAGAAGGTTGAATCTGGTCTGGTGAGCACATTCCTGGGGCCCTGATTATGGAACTGACTGTGCAGAATCTCAGGTCTCATTTTATGAAATGGTATAATTCTTATCACTGCAGAGGGGAAAAAGATTGGGAAATACAGCTGAAGTGTAATCGATGTAGCAATGTTTGCCTGTGTCTGTAGACAGTATGAAGTAATAGATCTGAAAAATTCATCTCATTTATCTCAGTTAATCAAGGGGAAACTCTCTGAAACACAAGATTCCTGTCCTCTATTAAATAAATGGCCTAATCTTAGCTAAATTTTGCTAGAGGAGTTTTGTACCATTTCAATTGCAATCACATCTTGTCAGCAGCATTTGTTCCTAAAGAACTGATAGGAGCTACAATTACTGGAAGGAAGTCATTAAAAAAAACACGTTTGTGAAACCTTACTCAATAACTTATTAATTTGGAAAACTTAATGCAAAATTGAAGAAAAAGTTATGTAAATGAACAATTGGGAAATAGCAGTCACAGCATCAAATCCTACTACACACAGTGTATAAGCTGTGTGACGCAGAAAAGTTGTTTATAGAAGAAACCCAAATCTTGGGCGTATGAGAAATATATGTGTAATCTCGATTTCCATCTGCCAGGAACTTTTTCAGTTTATTTCACCCTTCTATTATCAACAGAGCAGTCTCTACTGTGAATGCCAGCACCACTGTAATCATATTTTTTGGTACATTTCACTGAAAATTCCCCAAGGCAGCTCAGAATGAGGTTAAAATCAATTTAGTTTTTGTTTTACAGTCCCTACATGGGAGAATTTTTTATTGCCTGCAATGTCCCCATTTGTTTAGGTGAGCCCGAAGGGCAAAATTCGCAACTGGCACATCTAGGCAGTTAGCTAAAAGAGGACAAGTTGAGAACAAGCTCAAGCGCTAACCCCTTGTCTATGCACGCCGCTTAACTTTGCTCTCTACTGGTTCTCTCCTGTAGCGCCGGCTCCTTTCTCCTGGACAATACTTTGGTGTGGTTCAGGGAATACATTAATAGAAAGACCACTTCCAAAGAAAGCACAGGCAAGGCCTCACCAGGTTGGACTCTGAGCCACACAGTCCTGTAATGCTATCCCACCTCCAGCCAAACTCACAGGTTAATAAGAATAAATACTTCTGTTATCACAGAATAAATACTTCTGTTTAACACTGCAGGTGTTACTTTTGCCCAAATTCCATTTGTTGAACTTTTTACCTTAATTTTCAGATTGTTTTTTACCTTCCTTATTTCACGGTGCAGTTTACATTTCTTTTGTTAAAAAAAAAATAATTTTTTAAAAGTAAAAGTGTTTCTGCAAGCAAGTTAAAATAAGTTATTCACAGAAAGAGCCCACAGGATATAGTTGATAAAAACAGGGTATGTGTAGAAAGCCCGCAACAGCTCTAAGCAGAGCACCAGTGGTGTGAGGATGGAGAATTTGCTTGCAAGTGCTCACAGATTATCACAAAAATCATCACAGGCAATGAAATAAAAGCAGATGTGCTCAAACAAAATTGAGCTGCTTCTTCATTGTTAATGGAATTGCAGGTGTAAATAATAGTAACTGAACAGCTGATTTGTGTTGAGCTTTAAATCAAATGCAGGTACAAAAATGTTGATACACATTGATGCCAAAGCTGAGTGTGGGCTGTGAAAGCTTACCCATCTGCATATCTACTTTTTGTATAGCTCATTCATGTCCAAAAATGTACCAGGTCTATATGGTTTCAGAATAATTACAGAAAGGAAAGAAGTGTCTCATTTGATCTGCCTGTCTGATTTTTAATAGTTCAATGTACATGTCATTGAATGCTAATTACTTGGATTTCATTCAAAGCTCCTTTTGACAAGCCAAAGGTGATGGTAAATCTGAGAATTTGGATAAGTAAAATGTTCTGGAAAACTCTTGGGTGGGCACGTTCCTCTGCACTTTCATGCTCAAAGTGTTTAGTGTTGGAGCACTTAACCATATCCTGATAGGAGTGTAACACAGATATTATACAGTCAGTTTATTCTTCAAATACCACCCCTAAAGGAGATTTTAGTGAAAAATGTTGATGTATAGCAGTGTACTCTAATGTACCAAACAATATTAATTTAAAACTATCATGTAGTGAGACCCCCCCGAACTTTCTCAAAAGGTTTGAACTTTCCAGTCACCATGAAATTACTCTGGGCAGCTGGCCAGTTCCTAAATAAACTGTGTGTACATCAGTAGCAAAGCTTTTAATTTTGAACATGATTGATCTCAGCCTGTTATGAAAACTGTCAACTAAAATGAAAGAGTTAGAGCATTGCAGTAAATTTCTCATAATCATTTCATTTCACTGAAAAATTTACAGAGCGTTTTAAGTGAATTTCACATACACTTGCCTCACAGACCGTATGAAAACTGCATTTTTCACTCTTTACGTTGTGCACATTGCTGGCTCGTCTTCCATGATCAGAATTAAATTAATAGAGAACAAACCAAAAAGTTAGGAAGGGTAGTTCTTACCCTTTGGCTATGGTTTACTCTGTTTCTCCTTTGGCACGTTCTCACCAAAGGGTCAGTGTCTTAGAAACTCAGTCTGTGTTAAATTTGAGCTTTCATTTTGCTTTGCCAGAACATTATTTTTGAGACCGTTTCTGTCTCTAAATGCAGATTAATGATATTAAGAGATACTCACCTTATTTAGCCCTTTGAACTCTTCAATCGATCATGTTTGTATTACCAGACCCTGGAGCACTTCCACATTCCAGGCTGTCAGCTCCCACCTGAGTCAGTAACAAGACCTCTGCATGTGCCATAATGCCTTTCTGGCAGGAAAAAAATCACAAATTCGCTGTCTTCACCAATGAGGCTGCCTTCCTCACAGCTGTCTTTCGTATTGATCAAAGAAAATTATGTCAGCAGATCAGGGAGAGCTTGGATTTCAGGGACCCATATCTGAACATGTTATTCAAGCTGTCATTGGAATTCCAAATTAAGATTTCTGCTCTGCCACTCCTCACCATTTATGTACTATTTGGATAAGTTCTTCTGATCTAGTTTCAGAGCAGAAGATTGTACTGTAGGTATTGTGCCATTAAATCTGTCTCTGTAAACTCAAGCACCTTGGAAATAGTAGAAATAGATATAAATTTCTTCTGTAGCTGTACAGGGACTATTCTAGCAGCCACAAGAGAGTTTATCCAGGTCAGGCTGACAGAATGTTGGTGAACTGCTCCCAGTAGGATCCTTGGAGCTTGACATCGAGGGCCACGCAGAGCAGATCAGGGCAGTGTGCATTTCCTTGTCAATAGTAATAATAAACAGGATTCAAAATCATAGATAAAATATTCTGATATTTTATTTTAGGTGTAGCTGTTACTGGAAACACTGCACCATCATTGCAACATTTCAGTATACTCTTGTACCTTTAAAAATATGTGTTATGTGGTAAAGTAAGTTGAAATGTAAAGGTTTTAAGCAGCAATACAAAATAGGATGTGTGTCATGTGGAGCAACAATTACACCCTAAGTACGTAGAGAAGAACTCAGTGAAGCTAAATGCCTCGTGCTCCCCAGTATGTAGTATTATCACAGCATGAGTAATTGGAGATATTCTGTAGAACTGCTTTGACTTGAGGTTATTTTAAAGCTTGTCTTGGATCATTTACCTGTTTAGACAGTGGATATTGCTGTCCCTTTGCTTACCTCTTGAACTCTGGTTTCCTGCTTCCAAGCTGTCCCTGATCTGTTCTACACGAAGACCAGACAACATTGCAATCTATCGTAATCCTGCATTCTGTATAGACTGGCGTCAGTGAGCAGGTGGTCAGAGCTATAAGAAAGTGTTGTGCTTTAGGCCCAGACAGGAACAAAGCACCACACAGCTGCTTGCTCACTCCTCACCCAGATGGGGATGAGGAGGAGAAAATACAAGGAAAGGCTTGTGGGTGGAGACAAGGACAAGGAGGGATAACTCACCAGTTATGGTCATGGGCAAAACAGACTTGACATGGGTAGTGGGGGTAGATCATTTTAATCAGTTACCACAGAGGGACAGGGGAGGGGGGTTTCCCTGTCAGCTCACCACACGTTGTCTCTGCTGCTCTTTCCTCCTCAGCGGGGTAGAACTCCTCACACCCTGCCCCGGCTGTCACATAGGGTCCCTCCCACGGCAGACAGTCCTCCACTAACTTCTCTGGCATGAATCCTTCCCACGGGCTGCAGATTTTTCCTCCAACTGCTGCAGCGTGGATCCCTTCCATGTGCATGCATTCCTTCAGGAGCAGCATGCTCCAGTGTGGGTTTCCCATGGGGTCACGGCCTCTTTGGGCGCAGCCACCTGCTCTGGCATGGAGTTCTCCCCGGACTGCAAGCGGGTCTGTGTTCCCCTTCTCCACTCTGTTTCGTCTTCCGCTGCTGCTTCTCTTTTTGTGTTTTCCCCTCTTAAATACATTATTTGGCAGAGGCGCTGACTGGTGTGGCCATGATCAGTCATGTGTCCAACTTGGAGCCAGGGGAGCTTTTCTTCTCTCAAAAGAGCCATCCCTGTGGCTTCTACCAAAATCTCCCCCCACAGAAACCCCCCACAGAAAGAGACATTGCTTGTCCATGCCAAAATAGGCATATTTATGCAATGATTTCTTATTAAAAAGCAAACCAGCAGAAATGGGAAACCTTTTTTTTTCTTCTAAAAATGACCCCTTTCCAAAGCTTTTCAACAGTACAATGCTGCAGAAAAGCCCTGTTAGATTATCCCATTCATTTCCTTGTCAGTGAAGGATTTCTTTCTGCAGCACTGTGGCGTTTCAAAGGTTCTGTCTAGTCTGAATTTGAAATGATGAGGCATTTCCCTCTGGAGACCTCTCTGAACACTCAGAGATTTCCCTGGCAGGATAGTAATCTTTATTCTCAGCCTGAGAATTCTGTTTCTTTATTTCATCCTCTCATTCCTATATTTGGGGTACTCTGTTATATTCTTGAAATAATTTGTTTTCAAATATTTCTTACATAAGTTAACAGCATCTCCTCTCCCCTTACTTTATTATCAGTTATGGCAGATGTAGTATAAATATTGGGCCCCTTCAGTTTTTCTCTCCTTTTTTCTCCCTTGCCCCGGTTGCTTTGTACCTCTCCTCTGGTTTTCATGGCTTCGTTCAGCACTATTTTGGTTTGTCAGTGTGAGACGGATGAAATGGTATTTAGAAGTGAATGCATACCCAAGTATGGTCTCTTCAAAGCGACACGGAGAGGAGCTGTGGACTTCTGTACCATTTTCTGTGGTAATGTGTAACCAATCGGTTGTGAGCATAGCCTTTGGCTGGTAATGTAGTTGGTGCCCAATTGGGTCTTTTTGATGCTGTCTTGAAGTACATGTTCTATTTAGTTTCTGCTCTTGTTTTTGCTCTAGAATTTTCTTCAATGTGTTATTTTCTGCCCCTATTTCTAAGTCTGTCCTTTTACTTGGTATTTGCAACTCTTCACATTTTAATATCAATTGAATTTCATTAATGTCATAATGTCTTACTTTTAAGGATCATTAAGGAAGTAATTACATAGGGCTGGACGTAATACAAATTTATGCAATATTCCCCTTCTATTCTGACTCAGCGCTTTACCATTAATCATTAGTCTTTCTTTGTAGCTCTTCAAACAGTTTCCAGTCCACATGACAACTTATATCCAACCGAATATGAATTGATTTTCAGTGTAAGCTGCACTGTGGCTGGAAGTGGTGATGTTGCTGGTAGCATGACAGTGCAGCAGAGCAGCTGTTCTATAGCATGCTGTGGGAGCATGCATTTCACTAGGCAGTGCAAAAGAGAGTTAAAGCTCTATTTAACTTCCTGGGCAATTCCCCCTGGTAAAAATCTATAGCTGATACCTATCAGCAGTATTCCCTGCAGGTGCTGATGGTGAAGATCCGTTTTAAAATGTAAGCTTCTAAGCCTGTGCTCACAAGCAGGTGGGAGAATGAGAAGTGAAATAATCTGTGCTTATTTAAATAGTATGCAGTGCACATACCATTTAAAATAAATGTGAAAGTTTATTTCACTGATTCTTTTTTACTTGGTATTTTGTGGCAGTGACACAACTGAGTTGCTACATAAGGTAATCAGAATTCAGGAATCATATCTTTATTATAATACATCACTTGATGTAGCCATCATCTGTCCACGTAGATAGATAGATACGTCTGTCTTTTTTGTACTTAGATATATGATATTCCATGGAATAACTGTTTGTGGATACTTATAATTGCAACATTTGTTATGTGATTTGCTGCAGCTCAGTATCAGAATTGCTGATGTAGATGGATTCTTTTGAGTCCTTTGTTATTACTTACAATATTCATCTAAATGTTATTTTCATGTTGCGAGAGCTGGATTTCTTTAAAAATTCTCCCTTGTAAAATGCTATGTTCTATCTGAATATTGAAAAGCTGACAACATATACAGAAAGATGTGCCTGATAAGAAGAGATCATGGATGTTTACTTGTTTGATAAAGTGTTAGGGATCTGTGAAGAAAACATAAAAATAGGCATATTGAACAGGACACTAATATGGTTCATATTTTAAAATTAAAAATATTAACAGTCCTCCCATTTTATGACTTGCAATTAAAGGCATGGTATTGTTAGGTATTTGTCAGCTTCTGCCAATAAACTCCAGAGTATTAAATCTACGCTCTGTAGTTCTTTGCTGCCATCTTCTGTTTCTTTAAATGATTGCTAGCATTATTTGGATTCTGAAAGGAAGGCTGGGATATTACAGAGCAAAATTTCCCTTTCTATCACTTTTTTCATTTTCTTATTCTCAGCTAAAGCAAAGTGAAGCAAATGCTGATACAAAGGAGAAGCTTCCATTGCGTCTACGCATCTTTGAAAAATTTCCAAACAGGCCACAAATGGTGAAAATCTCCAAGCTTCCTTCAGATTTCACAGTTCCAAAAATAAGGTATTAAAATATTTCCATTGCTAGTATGCTATAAACCTGTCTGGTGCCACATAACACCCAAAATATGTAACTGTTTTGCTTGTTTATTAGGCAAATAGTTCAGAAATCAGAAGTGAAACAGAATTAATATTGACATCATAAGGAGGTGACATTTTGGGTTTACCTTATTTTTACTTTTAGGAAAAAAAAAATAATCCTAGTATTCTTTATAACGTATTCATGAAATCAACTAGATTGACCAGAACTGACACAGGTACAAAATGAGTGAAAAGTGAGTTGTTGTTTCTCAACTCCCATTTGGAATTTAGGTTCTAGCTAACGTAGACAGCTAGCAGTATAATCAGTTCTCATGTAGCTTTTTGAAGATAAGATCAACTGGCAGCAAATCATGAGACGGGATAACACAGGCCATCCAATACCAGTTAGGCTGTGATGACCTTGTCCCCTCTTTGGATTTGCATAGTTACCTCTTTCCTGTAAAACTCACCCTAACAAAAGATCAGAGCATCAGTTGGCTGCTAGATCATCAGTTACAGTACAGTAATTCTTGGCATGTCCCCAAAAATTCTTACAGAAATCCAAGGGCTGCTCTAGCATGTACAGGCTGCTAAGACTGCTGAAACAGCACAGGCTGGCCAAACAGGTCCTCTGACCATGCCCATTCCAGTATCCACACCGAGCATGTACCGGGAGGAAGGATGGTGTGAGAGGGCTGTCATTGATCTGGTCTCCTGATGTATCATTTCTTTTGACTAAACTGGCAGGGGAGGTAATGTAGGTGATTTGACTTGTTTATATCATTTTAGCTGAATGAAATTAATAATGCTGGTCAAAATGGTCCAGAAAAAGAACGTTCCAAACCTCAAGGAAGCAATCATAACTATTTTGCTATGAATACCGAAACAGTGTTTGGTTATATATCAAGGGCATTTTTGTCTTACTCTTAGTCATTTTTGGTATTTCTTTCCAGCTGTGGTTTTCCCAGCACACTCTAGACTAATATGTGATCATGCTAACTACTGAAACAGACTTCAAACTATCACTAGGAAATCATATCTTTTAACGCTGCAATCATTCTACTATGTAGAACTATCTCTGTAGATAAAAATTAGTTTTGACATAGTCAATTTACACTGAAAATAGGGCAACTGTACTAAACTTAAAATACAGCAAGATAAATGTACATTTGTTGTAAACAGAAATGCTTCTGTGGTTTAAGCATGGCATATGTGAGGCAGAGGATTGCTGAAGCGCCTTAATACTGGCATTCAAATCAGTTACATGAACAGATGTTGTTTGAAATCTTGAAGAAAGAATTTCTTGCAGAGAGTATGTTTCCTTTGGATTATATCAGTGTTTGATTTACGTTGAAGTAACAACTCGCTCTTTAATGAGCTCAAAAGAGCTAAAAACTGCAAAAGACACTTCCAATATTTAGCACTTTCAACTGCTAAATAAATAAATAAAAGAATTATTATTAAAAGGAATTAGATTATTTTCTTCCAAGTACGTGCAAACCACACATCTCTCAATTCAGTTATGGATTTCTTTAATAAATGAATGTAAGTTTTATCAGTTGTTTCTGCTCTCCAACCTTTTCTTGGAGTTTATCCATCTTAGCACTAATAGGTTGTGACTTGTTATAAAGAAATCCAAATATTAACACTTCCTGGGTTTTAAATCCATCAATATCTTCTATTTGTTCACAAGGGAAAGTTTTATGAAGCAGTTTATTGATCGCCAGCAACAGGACACCAGCTGTTTGCTGCGCAGACTTCCTTCGGCTTCTTCCTCCTCGTGTGACCACTCTAAGAGATCAGCAATTGAAGAAAACAAATATATTGATCAAAAGGTAAATCAAGACTACAGGGCAGTATATGTCTTTCCTTGAGTGTTGTGAGGAAAAACCTCAGATTATTCAGTTTGTCAAACTACGTAAAAATTAACACAAGCTAGGACAACTGAACACAGGCTAAAAGGCTATGTTTAATTTAGCTTAAAACAGACATCACAGAGATCCTCATTTGGTTCAGATTTTGCTGTCTCACTTCAAAACTTGGGGTTTGATACATAATTTTGTTCAATGCATCCGTCTTATGAAGCTTTTTTTTTTCTTAGTAGCCTTGCTGTTAATCACTGCAAAGCTAGTAGAAAAATAAATTTTGTGAATATCAATTTGGATTTTAGAGTGCCTTGATACTGTTACAACGTTGAAAATGTACTTCGCTGAAGTACTGTCTCTGTGTAATCACTGGAAAAGAGTAAAATTTTAAGAATTATTCTGATTATTTAGACAATACTAGCTTCTCTGTAGGCCTTGGAATCACTAGAAAACAGATACTGAACACATATATTTCAGAATATCTACATATACAATATACATATATTCTATATATTTATAGAATAAATGCTTCTATTCTCCCAGCCAGACTGGCATGGATAGTTGGATTTGAAAACTAACAGGCCTTCTTGGAATGATGGTGCTGCAGCATAAGTAAATGTATGTGGCTTCTAGCACCCTGCAAAACTAGAGAGTCAGAAAAAATCTTCATGTACATCATGGAAGATGCTGGTTTACCAGATTTAAAGTGGCATGTCCCCTGGTATCACTTCTTGATCACTTATAATATTGTGTAACTCATTAGTGACATTTTAACAGACAAAATGTCCTTTCAGTATTCATAACAATGTGCTCGAATCCTGTTTGAATATTAACATCAGGGGTTTGTAAGTACATTTTAAGTCACAGAATCACAGACGAAGAAAAAGAAAGAGGGTACATACTGTAGCTACACAGTATAACTCTGGCTTTCCTAGTATGTGGTTTGCAGCTATAGCTCAGGATAGGATTTGCATAGGCGGGAAGCAGAGCTGGGGAAAACAATACTCTTCTGATAATGAATCAAAAGAGAATGTGCACACTGCTGTTAATTTCCATCCCTGTTTCGGTGCAAGAACCCATTCCTATGACCAATGTGTTCTGTGGCATCAGTGAGCCAAAGCTGAACAGCATGGCCTGAGAGGGAGGTCTGTGGTAAAATATTAATTTATCAGAGAAGGAAGGTCATAGGAAGGATTCAAGCCTAAATGGACATCATCTACTCTAACAAGCACAGCAGAAAAACTGGGTAAGTTATTAAACGACAAGCCTAGGGGTCAGCAGAACTATGCCAAGTATCACTAATGATGGGTCTCAGACACTGTGCCAGGGAAATCAGGGCACATTTCTACCATGTAATGAAGAGATGAACAGAGACCTGAAACTTGTCCCAGCCACACAGATAAGTCCAAAGTATGTAATGCAGAGCTGTGCAGTGATTCAGTATATCTGTTTACGTAAGTATAGTTTTTTAAATTGCAATCTTAATTCCTTCTGCCTGCTGTTGGCCAAAGTGAATCCTTACTGTGTTTGAAGATAGAGGAATACGTGGCACAGTTTATTCAATGAGATCTTGCAATAACAAAACAGAATGCTGCATTCTTTTCAAATTTTCACTTCCCTCGAAGAGCAAATATACACGATCTGACTTTCATTTTTGAATTGAAACAAGTGTTTGCAAATTGGTTTTGCACTATTCAACCTGCTTTAAACTTATACTTTTGGATTCACTTGCCTCAAGGGTAGAATCAATGATGAGTAATATATCTGATAAAGGTAGCTTAAAACAAGGTATTTACACTTTCCAATTAAGGGGGAGAAAGCACGAGGAAGGATTTTGTGAAAGTAATTATTCTGCCTTTCTATAGTTACAGTTGCCAAGGCAACCACATTTTTGTACGAACAAATCTTTTCAAAAATATCTTTTCCTTAAAAAAAGCTAGGAATGACTGGTTACACTTGAATACAAACCTTGCATGTGTACTTTTCTTTATAAAATAGAAACCTGCCCAAACATTTTACTGATCCCAGTGCCTAGTAGCATGCATTCCCATTGCTTCTGATAGCTGATAGGTAGTCTGATGGCTTCAGAAACTTTTCACATCTTCTTTGCATTGCAGTTGATTAAAAAAAAACTAGGGTGGAATCAAAGAGTGGGATTCTGCTGGCAGGTTTGACCCTGTCCTTCCTTTATGGTGGCTGAACTGTGGCTAGTTCCTCCATTTGCTCCTGGACTTGTATCAGTATTTCTGTGTTCCACACCTGCTGAAGTGATAGGAAGTACTTAACACATACATTCCCTTACTTCCATTTCAAAAAACTTTTGTTTTTCCTTTCTCTAAAAATCTACCACTATATATATATATGGTGTTAGTTTTGTGTTCAAAATCAATCTGACCTGTAATTTGTCATGATTGATAAAGCAAATCGGTATTTGTTCACTTATATAATGGATTTAGTAAGTCTTTTCCTTGAAAATATGTTTTAAGTTGAAAAGGGGAATAGATTTTCATTACATTCTTTCTTATTTTAAGGTGTTTTACCTTTTCAAAATAATTGAAAAAATTATTTATTCATATAGGTTACCATTACCATGATGACAGACAGTTGACACTATTACCATCTGTGCCCAATCAAAAGAACAGCATTGGAAAACAGATTTCTCTGCTATACGCCTTTTTTCTAGTCAACTCTGTGGGCTCCAGAAGTTTTTCTGACTATTCCAAACTTCTAAGCTATTATCAAAGTAATAAACTAACCAAACACTAATATAAAAAAAGAAAAAACCTTTAGATACCTAAATGCCCTTTACCTTGTATACATCCCCTAAGAGTTCTCTCTCAGTGTGTGGGGTCTGAGTGGGTGTGTGGAGACAGAATGTGCCCTGTTCATTCTTCGCCATCCACTGCCAGCAAGACCTGGGCTGTCTCGGATATGGATGCTTGATAGGCAGCGTAGCACAACGCTTTCCTTGAGTTGTTTATGGTTATCTGTAACTTTGTGTGCAAGATTGGGATTCTCTGGGGTTCTCTGAACTTACCACTGCTGGACGTGCAGGATGGACAGTCTTTGCTTTCTGCTTCAGGTCCTGCAGAGCAAATTTTCTTAAACCCATTGATCTTGCCCCAGACCTCCTCCACTGCATGCTGAGCTCTGGGTTTAATTAGAGAAACCAGGACTGTCCGGGTTGGTGACGATACCCCTGTTGTAGTAGAAAATACTGTGAAGATGCGTTCTGGTGAAAGAAGGAAGACTGCTCGGAAAATGTGCAAGTATAAGGAGACAGTGCTGTTATAAAATTAATGGAAAAAGTATCTGCAGGAAGGATTAAAAAAATAAAAGAGGGAGCTGTGGTATTAAATTAACACTGTAGATATGGGAGAAGGGGAGTTTTAGAGACAGAGGGAAGTGTTCTTTTATCCTTCCACATTTGTATGAAAATTATTCATGGTATGCTGGGAATTTACTTAGCTAACCAATATTGCATAAATTCTTGGATGGGAGAACTGGATGAAATATGGAAACATAATTTTTATGTGAGTGGGTGGATGAGAATAGAGGAAGTTGAAGTAAAATAAGGACATCTCACTGTGGTGGCTTTCACAAGAGCCTGAGAGATGGTCACAGCAAGTTTTAGGGGACAGAAATACTGAACGAGCTGTAAATTTTGCAACAAATCAGGAGCCCAGTAAAATACAGCTTAGTTGGCTGTGGAGGATTGACCTTAGCTTCTTAACTTTCATGACTAGATTCAGAGGAACGCAAAAACACCTGAGGAAGACACTCCTGAACTGGTTACTTACCTTTGGCCACACAACACAGCACATTGCTGTTAAAGTAAAATTCAAAACTAAGAGGCTCATGAGATGAACTTTGAAAATGCCTCTGGCTCAATACGTACCGATACCCATGTGCACGTTTAGAGCAGTGGCACAGCAGGACTGAATTACAAAACAAAGCAAAAGAGCATTTAATATATCCATGTATTTTATAGTTCAGACTTCGAGCATCTCCCATTTAATTGAAGGAATATAAACAAGCCAGCCCTCTTATTTCTGCATTTGCAAAGTTGACTGGATAATAGCAAACATATTTTCTCTTTTCTGTTCTCTTTATCATCCTGTTTCCTTTCACTTGTGCATTTTTAGCTCTGCAAGCAGTGGAGTTAGCCATCCCTTTTACCTGTGGGAGCAAAATCCATCACTAAGGTCTAGCTCCTGTGAAAGCTTGACCTCCCACACCATATGCCTCTCCCATTGATTTCCTACAACAGCAGAATGTACCTGTGTGACAGGAGGCCATGGTCAGAAAGTGAGAGCTGATCTTGGAGGCAGCCAGAGCTATTACCACGGAGGACTAGGAGTGTTAAGCAGCAGACCTTGCACTGCATTCTGCATCCTTTGGGGAGTCGGTGCACAGAACAGAGCACTGAGGTGATGTGTTCATGATGACATGTGTTGCCCTGCAGGTGGGCTGCTGAGCTTCGCACCCGCTTTTTATAAGCTATTTGGTTTAATTCCTAGATATGATCCTGCTGATAACCATTAAAGTAAGATGGGATGGAACACCCATCAACCCAATTATAAGCCTCATCCTGGAAGGGTCTGAGTACTTCCATGGAGATCAGCTCCCTCTGATTTATGTAGAAATCATTGCCTCTAGACAACTCAGGGAAAGCTTATGAATTTATCTGTTTACAGTTTCAGACACAAATTCAACACACAAGATTGCCCACGACTTTCAATGCATGTTTGGTTAACATCATAGATACTCCATTTGTGAGCTGCTGAGATATGCCACCTATTCTTGATGTTGTTTAGTCTGGCAGTTTGTTCTGGCATGTCTTTTTCTGATCTGTGCTCAGCTTCTTTCATTAACTACCCTGTTTCTTGCAAAAAGAACCACATTTATTCTGAGAGTATTCTGAAAGGTCTTTTCCTTGCAGGAAGTATTTGTAATTGTAGAAGCTAGAATAGCCTTTCAGCTTTTCTAAGGCATAGCTTTTAGGACTGAAGACAGAGTGTCAGAAGATACCTTTCAGAAAATCATCAGGCTTGAAAGCATACTTTACAAACTTTATTTGTATTTTTTCCTTCTTAAAAGAGAACCAAGGGTAGAATATTTATCCATAAATTCTCATTTCCAGAATTCGTACTTCTTATTGTAATAAACTTACATCCTGATTTAATCAACCTCTTCGGAACTTTACTTTGGGCATTCTATTGTGCAAAGCAGAATATTGGCACAAAAAGTGCGACAGCATTCTGTTGTGTTCCTGATTATTCTCCATTTAATTTGAAAGAATAATTTTATCACATTGATTTTGAATATAGCAGAAACTAATAAAGTATAATTGCATATGAATTCCAAGTAGAAAAGATTATTATTTAAACACTAATAAATAGTACATTTTTTCTGAAGTAATTCTTGCAGAACTTTGTGTGTATCAATAGAAATAATTCAAACTTGATCTCTCTTTACTGAGTATCTGAGAACTCCATTCTACAATTTCAGTTTCTGTATATGACTTGCTAATTAAATACAGCCAAATGCTCCAGTCTTACCTATTTCTGTCATTCACAGGATATTGCCAAAATCTATCTGGCTATAATATTCAGAAAAGTCATTAAAACAATCTTCCTGCTAGAGTGAGAAATGCTTATGAACCAAGCATTTTCTTGCTCATTAAAGTCTTGATTTTCAAATAAGATGATTTTTGGACCATGTCTGTCCTCATCGGATCTTTCTTATGAAGTTAATATATGTAAATACAATTACGTATTTCAGGTTTTCTGAAAATTAATCAGGAGATCTCTTTGTCTATTTTGCATTTTTAAAAGGTTCTGCTTATTTTCAGATAAAATGGATATGTAACAATGCCTCTATGTTCCTCTATCCAAATAACCAATTCCTAGAAAAAGACACTTTCTCATTAAGTATTTTACCACATACACATTGCAGCTGGTAATGTTTAACTTTTGGGACCATGTTTGCCTTCAGAGCAGATAAGACAGAACTAAAATAGTAACAAGACTCTGTTCTTGTTATGGTTTGTCTCTGGCTTCTGGTGATTTTGGTGTGCTTTGTCACTCTTGCCTTAGATAGGATATTCAAAATTCTGCCATGAAAAGACCAATTTTCAATTACATTCTCAGAGAGTAGAGACTGGGCACTGGATACTTCGCCATTTTCAAAGTGCTGTAGTTCAGCACTTCTTTCTGGCACTAGCTTTCTACATCATCAGTTTTGCACTAAAAGATTTCAAAAAGTTGATACAAAGCCTGTGAAGATGCATTAAAACACGAGGGGCTGATCATACTCACTGTTTCTTCAAAATAAAACAAAATTCACACATGGCAAAATTTTTAGGGCTGCAGTTATTTGAACAGAAAAGAGCATGCATTAGTTTGGAGTGAAAGGAGAGGCAGTGAGGGGCTGGGTTACAGGAAAGCCCTTCTATTTGAGCCTTGTATTCTCGCTTTCCCTGCACTTACCAATGAATCCAGATCTCCTCCAATCCTTTTGGTCTCCTTCACCCACTCACAGGACTCATTCACAAAAACTGACTTAATATAGTTGTGATCACTTTGTTCTAATGAAGGGAATTATGTGTATGTGCTGTACAACCAGGAGTAATGTTCTTCCTTGTTTCCCCAACACAAGTTACCTACCACTTGAAACTCCCAGTCCATATCGGTCTTCTTCCATTCCCATTCCAGCCCAGCCTTAGTAGTCCCTTCTTCCCTAGAGCCTCAAGATCCCCAGCTCAAGGTGTGGAGTGGAGCCTTCTCTGCCATCACTGTGGATAGGTACTCCTGCGTTGAGTAGAGGTTGAAAGCAAAAGAAAACAAACCTATCCAAGGTTGCACATGCCAAAATGGTCAGAGGGCTGGAGCGCCTCTGCTATGGGGACAGGCTGAGAGACTTGGGCTTGTTCAGCCTGGAGAAGAGAAGGCTGCAGGGAGACCTTACTGGCGCCTTTCAATACTTAAACACGTCTTATAAGAAAGACAATCTTTTTGGCATGGCCTGTTGCAATAGGACAAGGATTAAGTGTTTTAAGTTAAAGGAGTGTAGATTCAGACTAGATATAAGGAAGACATTTTTTAAGATGAGGGTGGTGAAGCACTGGAGCAGGTTGCCCAGAGAGGTGGTGGATGCCCCATCCCTGGAAACATTCAAGATCAGTTGGGCAGGGCTCTGAGCACCCCGATCTACTTGAAGATGTGCCTGCCCATGGCAGGAGGGTTGGACTACATGGCCTTTAAAGGTCCCTTCCAACCCAAACCTTTCTATGATTCTATGAAAAACCTACCCTTTAAACCACTGAAAGTGAAAAACTCAGATATGCCAAAGGGCAAATCCAAACCATAGTATGACAACTCATAAAAGAGATGGATTCTTCTCCCTCCCTGGAGCTGCTCCCCCATGTGTCTGAGATGGACTGCTATCATCCCCTTTAAATCTTTGGGGAGTATGCTAATATTAGCCTTGTCCACATTCTCAGACTTAATTGAAAAAGGTTCTTGGTTATGAAAGGACATGTAGATTTTCCAGACCAGTAGTCAGCTAATTAGAAGAACATGGCTTTCCTTAAGAGACAGGCAGCAATTAAGGACTACAAAGGAATTAAGGCTATTTCAGATCAGACTCAGAGAGTTAATGAGACTGTGCCCACTTCTCATCTTAGACATCTGATCAAAAGGGACAGCCTTTGACTCCTTGTGCACTTATCTACTGCTAGACCACTTTCTTGACTGCTTAGCGAGCCTGTTTCTGATACAGGACAACCTCGCCAAGGGCCTGATTTTTGAAGTCCAAATGAAAATAGTTAGTTCTAATTTGAGGGAGGGAAATGGATTAGGCAATCTCTAGAGATCCTTTGTAATTGCATCCTTAATGATTCTGTAGGCATTAAGCAGCATTTTCAAAAGAGTTAAAGAAATTCCCCATTGATTCCTATAGGATTTAGTCACTTAACCTGCTTAAATTCTTTTGAACATTTTATTAGATACCTACCAGTAACCTGCAGTCTGGCCTTCCATCACTCTTCATAATTTTGTGACATTCATTTTGTTGACAGAGTCCAATCTCTTCAACCACAGATGCATAAGCATCATGTTGTTGAACAGATAATGATATATGCATTTGAGAAGCTACACAGCAAATTTCTATGGGCCAAAAATATCCTGTATTTAATGGAATGCTCAAGCTTTGAACAGATTCTACCAAAATATTTCCTCACTGTTTCTTAAAAATCACTCTGATATCTTGCTTATTGTACTGACACTTCATATTTTCCTGAGTGCTGTACGTGTTTAAATAACGATATAATACCTAACAATCTGTTCATTCTGCAGATCTGCATAACCCATTAATTATCATCCAACAAATTCCAAACTGAAACAGAAGCTTTGGGTGAATTTTTTTGTTCTTGCTTGAAATTTCTGGCATGGTACAGAAGACTATTCCCATATGGTCCTGCAGTTGCCTATAAAAGATTGTTATTAACAGCACTAAGCTAAAATTCATAATTTTCTTATAACACCTAAGAAATGCCTTAGAAAAATATATTGCATGCCCTTTTTTTTTTAAATTATTGTCAACAAAACATTTCAGACACTTATATCTCATTATTTACTTATGACCTTGTCTCACCTTATGTTGCAGAACACCCACCAATGCTTGTCTCTTCTGCCAACTCTGCAGTGGTCCGATAGAAAAATAATGCACTACATCACCAGTTTGTACCTGTTGATGGCATAGAATTGTCTGTCAATTTCAGGTTGAAACCAGTTGCTTTATGCAGTGCTTGCTGGGGTTTGTGCACCACAAACGTGTCACTAGGAAAATATATCAAAACCTTGACGATCAATAGCATTTCTCAAAACTTACAACCACTGAGCCACGTCTCAGCTGTTACAAATTAGCACAGATCCCCCTGAAATCAGAAGTACTGTGCCAATACACCCAGACTGTAGGGCTGATTGACAGTGATTAGCTGTCATCTAGCAAAGGTACTGTCCTGTGTTGCTTTGCTTTTAATCCTATGCCAAGGATTTTCTTCTTCCAGGGTAGAATGCCCGCATTTTTTAAATATACTACTAAATAGTCATTTTAAATGTCTGCAGTACCTTTTCAAAGCAGCGGGTGGCACTTGCAGAGCAACAATGTTCTGATATTTAGCTTCTTTTACAACATTTACAGTGGTTTATCACTTTGTCCTTGTCATTTGGGACAAATGGGATTTCATAGGATGTAGCATTCAGATCAAGTTCACACTGAATGGGCTGAGTCATTTTGTCTCCCTCAAGCCCGTCCTGCCAAGAGCAGCAGTGAAGGGTCACAGCACTTGTGGAAGAAGCAGATCTGCAAATTCTGTGTCTACAGGCACATCTGTGTAAATAAACTCAAAGGAATGTGGGAACCAAGACATGAGCTTTATCCATGGTTTCATAGGAGCACATGCTTTCCGTCTAAAACCTTTTCTTCCAGGAAATACTATTGGCAATTTGCTGACCTGTCACAGCTGATCTTTACAGATTAAAGTAACCTGCAGAAGTTCTTTAAATGGTGTTGTCAGAAACATATTTAACAGTAATCAGATGCTGTTAGGTCATTTCAGGACAGTGTCTTATGCTAAAAAATAACTTTCTACAGCAGAAAGCTATATAGAGCTGTTATTTCTGCACTGAGTGCAGTCTGCATAGAGAATAAATAAATAAATAAAGGTGAATAAATATACACTGAGGGTGTCCTCACAGTGGATCACAATCTGTAATAAAAAAACCCAGCAGGCTAAACAGATATACCCTGAAATAGCCTCAGTAGCGTATACTGTACTTATTTAATTCCACATTATCTGATCGAGTAATGTCTTTTGTACATTAACATTGCTAATAATTTCCTCTGCAGCTTTCAAGAACTCGGCAGGTATCACAGGTTTTAATTGCCAGCCTCCTCCGACACCAGCATGCAGCATCTAGACATTATTAAACAAAATACTGATCATCACCCTCATTTTCTGTTTGTACAGTTCCATTGCATTTGCCTAGTGTGCTATGCAAATCTGGAAAATCAAATGGGAAACAGTTTGGTTTATTGTCTAATATAGAAATAAGGACATATATTTTAAAAATCTATAGTAATACTTGATTTTCTTCAGCATGCCTATCAGCATAAGCATGTTGCTATTTGACTGACTTCTGACTGCTTTAAATATAAGAAATGAATCAATTTTGCATATGTAAAAAATTCTATCATGTATTTCTTTTTCTGGATATTTTAAACTTGAGATAAATTCACCAGGGGTCTGCTGAAGTAAGGACATCATGAGCCAGCAGTGTGCACTGG
>NW_010237600.1:0-18699 GCF_000690775.1 Eurypyga helias | reverse complement strand
GTGCTGGCGTCTGGCCGAAGGCCGCGGTGCCCTGGGGAGCGGCCTGGGGGGGCTCCCAGGTCTCCCGGGTTGCCTCCGCGGTGGGGGTTGAGGCCTACCCACAGCTCATGCTCCTTGCAACGGCCCTGAAGCGTGAGGCTCCAGGTTGAGAGCATTGGTCCTGGAATTACTCCTTGGTACCTTAACCAAAATCCACAGAACAGTCGTCACCAGATGCTGTTTTGGTGTAAAGGGTCAGCCGTGGGTTCTGTTCGCTCAGCAGCAGTGTAGGTCAGCTCCTGCTTTGGAGCTGAAGGCTGGATTTCACTTCTCTTCCCCCAACGAGGAGTCTCCAGGGCTTTGGCTCCTGTGTTTTCCAGGTCACGCTGTCCGCATACCTGTGGTGCTAATTCCTGCAGTAGGGATTTTGACAGTGTCACTTTTGGTTGCGCAGAAAGTTAGTTCAGCAAAATTAAAGGTTCCTGAATGTTGGATTTGTTAGATCATCGGAGATGGCACAACTCTCCCGAACATGCACCTTACCCACTGTACACAGTTATAGCACTTTTTAAAGCTTTTGTACTTATCAGCTTGTCAGAAGTAAATAAGAGCCATTATCCAAGGAATATACAGTTGTACTGATCACACACATACAGAATCTTGGCTCTTTTATGCTTGTATCTGGCCTGGACTACTCAGAGTGTCAAATCCATTAATTCAGATTTTTACCTACAGCATGTCTGCTTTAATATTAGGGGTTATTTGCAGGCATAAAATATCTTCTTTTTCATTTAATGGAAGTTGTATGTCTGTATGACTAATGGTTCTTAACACAGTTTAGTTTCAGCTCTTTTGCATTTGTTCTTCCCGGAGAGGATGGTGAGGCACTGGAACAGGTTGCCCAGAGAAGCTGTGGATGCCCCATCCCTGGAAGTGTTCAAGGCCAGGCTGGATGAGGCTTTGAGCAACCTGGTCTAGTGGAAGGTGTCTCTGCCCATGGCAGGGGGGTTGGAACTAGATGGTCTTTAAGGTCCCTTCCAACCCAAACCATTCTATTATCACAAATTGTTTTCTGTTGTTTTGATAATATAATTTGACAAACAGGTTTATTATGTTGATTCCACATACCTTTTGTGGTGTTTGTAACAGTATTACTAATGCTTAATTTGTAAATCATGTTGCCCTCTCTGTAATTCAGTCATTAAAAAAAAGAAGCAGATACATAGGAGTACATAAAAGCTCAAAACTCATTGAAAAAATTGTCCTCCCTATACAAAATTTTAATTTAAACACTGTGTTTCTGTTAATATAATTAAAATTAATCAAGCTTTTCAAAGACAACTCTAAAAGAAGAAGATTTGAAGTTACCTTATAATAACTACCAATATTTTCTTGATAAATTGTGTTGTCAGCCTTGTGGGTGTATTCTGTACTTGAAGAAGAGTTGAGTAACCCATCACATCACATGAAGTTACCTCATTTAAAACTAGGTGTGAGGTATGGATGTGCCTGTCCTTTCAGATAATCCACGGATAATAGAAATATTTAAGGTGGAAGTTGTGTATCTGTTACTGTGTGGATGCCGATCCAACAAGTGCCTGTAAAAATACCAAGAATGCGCCCTGCCTTGTATTCTAGTATGATAATCAAGAAGCTGAACTGTCTTCAAGCTGTTAAGCAGGTCCCTGAGCATAATTTTTATTCAACTAGTTATTTAAAGGAGACCTGAAATGTTTACCTTTGGTCAGCATTTCAGCGCTTTTGGAAGTGCGTCCTGCTTTGCATTGCAAGCAATCTGTTGAGCAAAATGATTTGCTGTCTTTCCCTTGTCCTGTCCGTGTAATGATCCTCCACATCTGTTTACAGGCCACTGCTGCCAAGTAGCAGCTTAAGGAAAGAACAGACATCACAGTGCTGGGCGGCCCTGTTCAAGGCTATGAACCTAGTTAATCTAGGAAGAGTGTAAGAAATTGTTCCTATTCTGTTTATTTAGGTTTATATCAAATTCCAGACTCCACAAGGTGCAGCAGAACGCAGAACCACTTCAAGTTACAGTTCAGTGAATAAATTACTGCCTTCGTATCCATGGTGCAGATCGCCTGTTTCACAGCAGATGGGCAGTGGTTTAACGCTGCTGCACCTCGAATAGGAATGCGCATGTTGATTCCAATTAAAAAAAGAACAGAAGGAAAATAATCTGTAATAGCCGAAGACAAAAAGCCAAACCATTTTTTTCCCCAACAATGATGTTGGCTTATCCTAGCTGAGTTTTTAAGCAAAATAATGCCTTGAATTTTGTGGTTTTGCAAGGAATGCAGAGTGCTCTCTTGCTTGTCATTTCCATAGCCTACCGTGCTAACAGGGAATAGTTCTTTTTATAGATAACTGGTGGTTTTAAGTTTCAGGTTAATACAAAGAAAGTTACACGGCTGGGGGACCTGTGGGGATAGAGACAACCCCAAAGAGACATGTGGAGGAAGGCTGGGGGTGGGCAGAGTTGACCCAGGACCACAGGCAGCAGGAGGCTCGCCCTGAGAAGGGGGTGTGACATTGTGTGAGCGCTTTGGGATCACAGCGACAGGGTGGCATAGCTGATGACGAGTGCTGTGGTGGAAGGATACAGGTGCTTTTGGAAAAGCAGGCAGGGAAAAGAGCGGAAGTTGCGTTCTACAACAACAACTGTCTCCTTGCCTGGAGCTTCCCCCTGCTTTGGAGTGAGCAGCGAGCCGACTGGGATCTGAGGGGTTGGGATCAGTGGGGAGACCAGCATGGGGAATGCTGCGGGGGCACCTGCTGTGAATTGCCTGATCAGGAAGAGGAAGCAGGTGAAGCCTTAAATACCTAGAAAAAAGCCCAGGATTGTAAGATGAGGCTTCTTCAGGGATGTGAAATGGCTCTGATATCTGGGAGAGCCACTTGGCTGGGTACAAGCAGTCCAACCAAATTTTGTGGGTCATCTTTTGTGACCTGGGTTTGTTACTCAGAAACAAGGAGGAACTAGTAGGCAACGTACAGCCTTGTACATCGGCAGCCTTGGCACAGTGACTACAGGACCTGGAGTTAAGATCCCAAGAGAAGTAAGGAATGTGCTGGTTTGGTGCCGTGGCTTTTATGTTTTTCAGTGAAAAGCAATCGAGCAGCCCTATGGTAACACACTGCTAGCGATGTGTCAGCATGCTGTTAAGTTTTGCTGTAGAAGAGTTTGTATAAACATTGTGTTTTCAATCCATTTGGCTGTTAAGAGACTTAATCATATAACTGCTAATGAGCGTTGTGAGAGTTGCAGATGGTTCTACGCTGCATTGTTGGTTTGGTTTGTTTGTCTTTTGCAGCAATACCTGTAGTTGAAATAGGAGTTTCTGCATGAATACATTTGCAAATTTACAGATTAGATAAAATATAACCAATGATGATAATTGTCTATTTTCACCATTTACTAGTGACCACAGGGTTTGAATTGTTCAGGTCAGAGAGTGAAGCCAAATCTCATCAGTTTTGTAGCTATTGTGCCTATATATTTACAGATTACTTCTTAATGCAATTTATTGATCAGTATATGCCAACTGGGACTTTCATCTTGGCATTCCCCAGGTTAAGAGGCAGTTAAGAGACATTTGCAGCGGTTTTGCTCCATCATCCTGGCATAAAGGTCTTGTGCCGAGGTGAGGCTGTAACCCCAGGTGCTTGGAAATACCATTTCTAAGTGCTGGTGGTTTTGTGGATACATACAGCTTCTGAGAGAGGCTTTGAGCAAGTTACAAGCTGAAGTCAGCCTGTGGCACCCATTCCTTCTGGCAGATGAGGGCTGTGGGAAGGGCTGTGGTTGACAGAACTGTGCAACCATCTCTTCAGCCTTTGGCAGAAATTTGGTGTTTCAAGGAATTCATCCAAGCAAACATGAAGTTTTCTGAGGAGGGAAAAGCACGCATGACATGCATCCAGAGTAGAGAGTAGAGTTTTCAAGAGAGACATCCTACTTTAGGAAGTTTACTGGTTTCTGTCTGGGCAAGATTTAGGAAAAGCAGCTTGAGGCCCTAACAAATTATTGTTGATTTCTAAAACTGAAAAAGCAAAAATACCCTGCTTCAGAAAACTATTGTCTGCTTTAAGATGAAGTTAACATTTTTTTCTCTAGAGAGTGTTCTTTATAGAAGCAGACAGTGTGAATGTGCGTGTACGTAACACACACAAACATACGGTGCCTGGACTGACAGTGTTGTCCATCTTAGGTTCACACATAATTATCCTCTCTTACTGTTTATATAGTAATTTTCACATCATGATGAGACACCTTCTTTGTAGGAGAACACATCTAGTTATTTTGGTCACCTTAGAATAACTTAGAGGTCAAGAAACAGTTTTATATATAGTTTCTAAGAAACATAGTTGGATTTACAGACATCACTGGTCTTACATAAAACAGAACTTTATAGTTAAGATGCCACCTGGGAACTATATACGGAAAGTATGAGAAATAAGGATATATAGTAACTTACATACGTTTTGTTAAAACTATATATTTCACATTTTTTTATTAGAAGCGGAACTCAAAATGAGAACACACAAAGTGTGGAGGCACTGGAAACATCAGTGCACCAAGTTACAATTAATATCAACATTCCTCAAAAGTCTGCCAAAGAAAGCAGTGTATCTGACTGAAGAATTAAATCAATATAGCTACCCGCTTCTGCTCTTTAACTGGAAGAAATTGAGAAACTGAATTGCCTAAACATCTATAATCTCTTACTTGAGGTCTGGCAGCCAACGGGGAAAAAAAGCTTATAAAACTGAAGCACAACTGATACATCATAAGAACTCTTTACAAGAAGCTTACAACACGGTTTAATAGCTACACAATCTCTTTAATAAATGGAATTTCCACTGATTATTTACAGGTTTCAGTGCCGTTAATCATCTTATTCAGTCTTTCTAAGACCCTCTGCTTATGTAAATAAGGATTAGTTGGAAAAGTTAATTACGGTAAAAGGAAAACAATTGTTTAACTTGGGATGAAAATGGCCTCTAGAGAATATGTGTTTGCTGCCTTCTACTCGCAGATGCTAAGGCAGTTTTGATTAGGACCTCAGATATTCCCAAAAGGTCTTTTTGGGGGGTTCTTGTACATGGTAGCGAGATCCAAACTAACTCCATAACCACTAAGCTGGGTACCAGAGGAGGGCTGACTGCTGTAGCATAGAATAATTTGGAATTCCAAGGAAAGTGTAAGAATTGAACAAAATGAGATGTCCAGTAATAAACAGTGTTCCCAAATCACATGGAAGAAGTAGTTGGAAGAATTAGCAATATATATTTTTATAAAAAAAAGAGAAAATTAGAGGATTAGTGTGTGTTTTGGAGGTGCAATCTATTTAAACCTGGTGTAATTGAAATAGGATTTTTTAAAAATTCTTTTTGAATGTGTTTGAAAAATCATGTTTGCAAAGTGTGTTCTGATCCCAGCAACCCTGGTGTAGATCAGAGAATGGGTGAAAAGTGCTTCAGATGGTCATTCAAGGTATACACAAAAAGACAAACCCTATTAAATATCTCAGTCTTCATGGGTGGGTGTGTTTAAGCTTCAGAGGTGGAGATTCCTTAGGGAAGCTATTCCAGTGCTGTATTAGCCTTACCGCCAGCTGTTATTTTCACTGTTGTCTGCCACTTACGTGAAGTACCAATGATTCCTTTTCTCATTCCAAAGCTATCCATGTATCTAAAGACTGCTATCCTCTTCCCAGGTGGCTTTTTCTTCCTCAGGTTACACTTTAACAGTCTTTTGAATCTTTCCTCCTAAGCCGTATCTTCTCGTACTCCGGTTACCATCACTGCTTCTCTGGGCTCTGCTTGGTGACCCACATCGTTGGGGTGAGACGTGGAAGGTCTTGTCCAAAATGGGGAGATGTGCTCCAGCTGAAACAATTCCAGTGCTAAACGAAGCGGAAGGGTTAAATGGTGCACTGCTTAGACCATCCTGCTTCCCATACTCTCCAGCTCTCTGGGACAGGGATTCTCTGGATTCACACAGAGCAGAGTCAGGCATCTGGAATTATTTCATGTCCCTTGAAATGAAAAAGGAATTGTGTAACACTGCCCTGCTGTGACTTAGGGTCCTTTTCAGGGGATTGCTTGGTGTGGAGTGAGCGCCACCTGGGGGTGAGGAAGCATGGAGCTCTGCTTTCGTGCTGGAAACCGAAATCCCCATGCTTTATTGGTGAAACGTTCTCACATGGATCAGAGCTCGACCCTGACCGGTACCGGACATCTGCCACTCTGGGTAGTCTGTGACCCACAGCAAGAGTTGAGGCTGCTCTGCCTGTCACAGCCTAAGGCAGGCGAGTGTGATGACTTACAGTATTATACGATCACCTATAAATACGCAGCCTCTGGGTGGCCTGTGCAGTTTTTGGAGGAAGCTCTGGACAACACAGGGCCAAGAAAAGGCTTGATCTGCTCTGTCCTGTCCCTCTTTCAGGTGCTTGAAGACAAACAGTTCCTGGTGTAGTTTTCTGCTGCTGGGATAGAACAGAAAGCATTTTAGCTGGACAAAAAGACATCTTTTTTAGAGTAGGTTCCCGTTTGGTGCATCTCTATGCTGTTTTCTATCACAGTTCATGCCTGCACAGTGAAATCAGTCCTCCTCACCTGGGCTGATTGCATGATGTGGTCTTCCTTCTTTAGGTAGCTCAGCTGTCATCTTGAAAGCCTTAATCCTCCAGTTCTCGCTGCGTCAAGGAAGCCAGAACTGCCTGGTGCTGTGACTTCAGTGAGTGGGATTTGGCTCTTCTTTCTGCGGTGACTTTTTTTTTGTCTTTTTCACAGACCATGTGGGTGTTGACAGTGATCACACTGTTCCATACCACTACTTCTGCTTTCGAACTGCCTGCTGCTGCTAAGTCTCATCATAAAAACAAATGGCCTTAGCTGCAAAGCATGAGGATACACTTCTCCACCCTCAGCTTGGTGGGAGATTGCAGCCTGTTGTATCAAGGCATCCCTAATGGCTTCTGTGTTGGCTGCCTCTGGGGACTGAGCATGGTCCTACAGAAGATAGGTGCAATTCCAAAGGCAGATATTCTATGTACACTCTCCATGCTCTGCTGATTACTGCTTTTACCCTACAGAACAGCAGGTCATAAACAAAGTTTGTGTCTATGTAATGAAGATGCGCTACTGAACAGTTTTTAGGTATTGTGTCAGTTTAGCTTGATGATGGCTTCCCTGGGAAGTCATACATTTTAGGAACTATGAACCTGTTAAATTCAAGGTTGATGATCCTGAGAGTGTAAGACAGATTGCTGGCCAACACACCTTCAGAGCAAAATGTGAACGCCTGCTTTCTTGTCAATGGGTTTTCATCAGCTACACCAGAAGAGTAAGAGAAGGGAATTTGAGAGCAGATCTAAAGAAACAAAAATGAAAACTAGTATTAAAAAGATTTGGTCTCCCTCGCTCTGCAGGGAGGGGTGAAGAATCACAGGACACGTCTCACGTGCCTTAGATTTTATTCTTTCAAGCAAGCTTAAACATGCAGATGACAGAGGCTGATGAATCCTTGGGTAGCTACTTGTAATGCAGCAAGCTTCTGCGTTTTGTTGTGCTGACTTTTGGAACTGAAAGTATGTTGTTTATGTTGGGATCATCTGAGCAGATCTGTTTAATTGTTTATTTTCAGGAAATAAATTTCAGGAAAGAATTGCCTCTTGTCTGTAATCTTCTTCTTTCTGATGTTAGTGGCAACCTTACATGGGAAGATGGATGGGATCTGTAGTGCTGAATCTGTATATGGCCCAGTCACCTCACAGGAAGAGGGTTGTCTCCTATGGCATTGTTGGATAACATCCATCTTTGCTTTTGGGGGGAAGAAAAAAAAAAAAGCCCTGCTAGACTGTAGTATTGGCCTCTCTGAGAAAAAGATGGAGGAATTTTTTACAATCTGTGGAGTCAGAGTGCTAGAACCATTCAACTTGCTTTGTTACTCTTAGTTTTTTACTGAAGCACTAGGAAAGCTGGAGCTCAGTCTCAAGTTTCCTCTTCCGTGCTCCACTACTGAAGACGTAATCCATGTTTACGAGAGCCCTGCCAAGTTCAGTATTCACTCGACTGCCAATAGTCTGGTTGGTCGAGTTGGGAACTTCGCTTGAGAACACAGACGCATAGTTTGGCAGTGGCTTCTGCTCCTTTTTCTTACCCTGGATAAAACACAGACCATTAATAAGTTTTCAGAACTACACCCATAGCTCACTACAAAAATAGAAGTTACTGAGATTGTTATTCATATCAGCACTTCTGCTTTTGAAATTAGAATCTGAATGTGCTTTAAAATGTCATACTGAATGTACATGCAAGTGTTGAAGCAATAGTTTTACCTTATTTCTTTTTCCTTACATGGAAAGAGGAAAACACAGGGAAATGAATAGTTTTCGTATGTGTTACATAAAATGTCAGCTGGGACAGAAGTTAGCCTGCTCTAGAATGGCCGTGATATGAGAGGCTTTTTGGTTTTTTTGTAGTAAGTGGCTTGGATTTCAGCGTGGTGACATTATCTTACATATTTTCTCCCTGGAAGTTGGTTCTTCTAGGGCTCGTCTTTCTATGGCATTGTTACTATTGAAACAGATTGGACACACCATGTACCATATTTCTTTGTAGTGTAGGTAGCAGATGAAAGGCACTTCAGTTCTCTTTTATTTTTCCTAAAGATTTTAGTCTTAAAGCATTTGCAGATTATGCTGAAGTATGCTTCAATTTGAAATATTTGCCTCATTCAAATGGATGAAAATTAAAAAGAGCTTGGATTACGGTTAGATGTTTGTTCAAAACTTACCATTTGGTCATAGTCCTTCAGGAAGCTCCAGTTCTGGCACCTTGGAATAGAAGTAAAAAATACAGTGTAAAATTTACTGTCTTTAAATTAGTTAATGTTGGTTGTATTTGAACACCTATTTAACTGCTCAGTTGGATACTTACAGCCCAGCTTTTACAACTGCAAATTCTTTGTACTGTGTGCTAGGTTTAGTCAGGAAAGAGTTAACTCTCTTTACAGTGGCTGGTATGAAACTGTGTTCCTGGATTTATGTTGAGAAAAGTCTGATAAGGTGTCTTTTTAGCTGGCGCTGGCAATGCCTACACCAATTCAAGGTCTTTCTCATCTTCTGATACTGCAGCTGCATTCTCAACTCTCTCACACACAGTTCAGGCACCTGACCCCAACTGACCAAGGGAGTATTTCATGCCATAGTACGTCATGCTCGGGACAGAGGTGAGGAGGGGGTCTGGGAGCCATTATTCTCTCCCTTACTCTCTTGCTCGTTGACTTCCTGGCACTTGCTGACCCTCTCCCTGACTCCTGCATTAGCTGCTTTGCCGACTCCTGTGCTGGCTCATTCATGAGGGAGTTGGTGGGTTTGTTTAGTTTTCCTGGTCGTTCTTTTGCTGAGAGGGTTCGCTTGAAATCTGTTGCAACAGCTCTCAGGCTCTGGCCCTGGGCTGCGGCTCTCGGGCTGTGATCACTCTCGGGCTGCAGCTTTTGGGCTCTCTGGCTCTGACTCTCACTACTCAGCACCTGGTTGTGCATTGGTCAGTGGGTGGTGAGCAGCTGTATCATATTGTATCATGTGTTATCATATGTTTTATCTTCTATTATTTTAATTACTTTTTAGCAGTGGTATTTGTATATATTAATTTAGAATCAATTAGTAAATAGTTCTTATCTCAATTTTATGAGCTTCCTTATTTCTTTTTCCTCCAATTCTCCCCCTCCACTGGAGGAGGGGAGGAGAATTTGTGAGAGCAGCTTCGTGTTATTTTGCTAGCCAGAGTTAAAACATGACATACTGAAATCTGTCTTTTCTGTGGTGAAGCCCAGGGTTTTCTTTATTCCCATATGGAGCCCATACCACATGAAGAGTGTTGTGTTTTTGCTAAAGGAAGATGAGGATAGCATGTTCACCGTGGATTCCTTGTGCAAATGCAGATAAATTAGCAAAGTCCTGAGTCACTCTAGCAAACTTCTGTCCCATGTCTTGAGTTAGATACAGCTTCTTATTTTTCAGATAACTGGAAGAAGTTCCTGGTAGGAATTCCCAGAGCCGTATTTGCTGCAGGCAAACACCCACGGGGATATTTTGTGCAGATAGGCAGCTGTGCTAGGAGCAATTTGAGGAGTTAAAAGAGCTGGGTTTTACTCTTCAGCTCTTTTCTATACCTGGTGTTGGACTACAGGACAAACCTTTTGGTTTTCTGTCCTTTGCTTTCTCTGACCTGAAAAGGAGAAAATGAAAGTTCACCTGCTGCTGTAAAAGTGCTGTGAGGTCAAGAGAAGAAACAGTTCCCTACATCTGTATTTGCAGCAGGGCTCATGGGACACGTGGGTTGAGTCCCTGAGCTCGTTACCTGTGTCCATACAGTGCTGCGTCTAAGCTCATGGATGAGCTGAGCTTGTCTGTACAGCACAGCCGTGTACCACGCGGAGCATTGGATTTCTGTGCTGCACTCCCCTGTCCAGTGCAGATATGCCCTGAGTGCAAGGAAAAGCTGATTTATGATTGTTGTGTTTATCACTGTATGTCTTGGTATACCAGCACAGCATAGAGATTCTAAAATTTGTTACCTTGCTATGCCAGCCACTGTTTGAACATATCAGATTTGGGTCTTACTGGATAGTGCTAATTACTGAGAAATGCATAGGTCTCAGACATGTACCTATATCCATTTCAGGTCAGACCACCAACATGCAGCAGTCTTTCCCCATCATTGTTTTGGGATGGGGATGTGGAGCTGAAGGACAGTTCTTTGCAGACTGTAGCATATGTAGTCTGATGAACCCGGCTTGAGGTACGTGTCCTTCACAGGTCTCTCTACCCTTTTACTAGAGTTCCTGTCTTTGTAGGTAAGACAGGAGAGCAGGACATGCGTCAGCTGTATGATGTGCTATGTTACATACCCATGGAAGTGAGTTTGCACCCGTATCCATGACCTGGGGAGCAGGAACAGGCAGAGTCCTTCTAGCTGCCTTAGCTAGGGAGTTGCATGGAACATGCTGGGGCCATGTGGGAAGAGTTGGGGTGCACAGCTGGGGAGAACAACATTGCCTTCCTGGGCCTTGGTTTTGCATGAGTCAGAGTCCTGGTGTCAGTTTTCCCTCTGGTGAAAGGAGACAGACAAGAGTGCAAATGCACCTTTGGGGAAAACAGCTCTGATTTGTATCTCCTCCAGAAGGCTGAGGAGGATGGGGGTTTTCAGACTGCTTCTTTTCCCATTCTAAAAAATCCTGAGAGTGGTGTTCTTTCTTCTCCCTTTCCTTAGCTTACCTAGTGCACAGTCAGAACTGGATCTGATTTTACCAACGATGTTTTTCAGTACACAGCATGCACATGCCTATCAGAAGTATGAACATAAGCACTAATTCAAGATACATGGCAGAGACAGAGAGGATCTTAATTTCAGGTTCCTTCTGGCTGCTGGTGTATACACAGTCCAAGCTTAGGCTGCATGTGTGCAGTTCAGTCTGAAACACTCAGACAATGGAGCATGTTCAGTACATTTACAGATTGGGAATACAAAATCGTATTTTGGCAGAACACTCTGTACATCTTCCACTTCAGCCATTTCCAAAAATTTGTGAAGAGGTGATACTATCAGTGTGTCTGCAACAAATTATAAAGGTTGGCACATTTATATCTTCATTGTGGAAATCTCTGTAAAGCTAAAAGGTACTTAGCATGCAATTCTTTGCAACTCTTCTCAGCGTAAGCCCAACATGCCAGGAGATATTAGCATAGATTTTGTCCAGTGAAGGAAAACAGAAACAATACAATATTAGAAAGAAAGTTGTTAGGCTCTGATCCAAAGTTCCTGCAGAAAAAAATTTCCTTTGATGGGGTAGGCTTTGGATCAAGCCCTAAGACTGTCAGGGAGCATCAGTACCATTGTCAAGGTGCATAGAAGAAGCATGAACAAGTGACTTACCAGATTTTTCTTCCTCTCTGTTCAGCCTCCATCTTATCCGGCTGAACCCGGTCCTGTTGCAGTGCTGCCTGCTCGTCCGCCGAGGCCTGAGGAGCCGGTTGTGCAATGACAGGTCTTCTGGGATGGGTGCTGCGGAGAGATGCAGATGGAGCTAAGGCTTGTTGCTCAGGAGGTGTGGTTGCTGGTTGCCAAGACCTAACCAAGGTATTTCTCCTGAATCCAGAACCCTTTCCTGACTTGTCCATTTTGAGACTCGCTTTATCCCCAGTATTCTTAGGTATATTGTGACAGGTATTGTTTGTCCTTTCCAAGCTCCTTCTCTCCTAACATTTTCTTTTAGCTGCTGATTTGGAGTGCTTTCAGAAAAGAAAGGTGCATGGCAGCACTGACAGGCAGTGCTCGGCACAGTTTTGCTTCCCTCTTATTTAATGCTCATTTCTTACTGCTTTATGTTGCTTCATTGCTTGAATGCTGAGGGAGTTTTCTTGGTAACAGCAATTTTGTAAGAAATGACTGTTACTGAAAGCCATCGGATCTCCAGTTGTATCCAGCAAACTCTCTGCTTAGGAAGTGATTACTGCTTCTTGCAGCTGAGACCACTCTCCCTTCAAAATCCTCAGAACAATCAAGTCTGGTTTAGTAGCAAAGAGTGCTGTGGAGATTGCTCCTGAGTATACAAGGAGGGCTTTTGTTGTGGTTATGTAGCAGAAGCAAAATCTCCTGGAAGCTGCTGGTTTCCCTGGTGTGTTTACTGTCTCCATTGGAAACGAGTCTGACTTGTGAATATTCACCAGAAGGCGAGCAGACACCCAATGGGACAGTTGCTCTGGCCTTGAATGCTATTTGGGCCAGATCTTGGATGTTAAAATAATGCATTTCAACAAAGCTGAAAGCTCTTTATTTTCAGATTTTTAAAAAAGAGCAGCCAGAGAGCATCAAAAGTCCTTTTTAAGTACTTAGGGATTTCTGCAGAAGGTATTAAGCAACTATGAGAGATAGTTTTTAAGTAACCTTAAAGGGTTATTAGTATACAAAGAGATAATTTTCAAAACAGTGTCCAAAATGTCACTCTTTGTCTTTACAGTCAGCCTGTTGGGATTTTGTGGTATGAATTCGCTTCCTCAAGTATTGTAACTTTGCAGGAAAACGAAGTACTTTAAGTATAAATTCCCTCTGAAATTCTTGACTGACTTGTTTTTGAGTAGTGTGGGTTAGCTCCAGATGAGTTTGACCTGCTTGCTTCATCTTCCTGATAAATGCTAAGGAACTTTAATCTACTCCTTTAGGGTTTTTTTTGGCAAAATTATTTGCTTGCAGTATTGGGAAATACATGCTGAATTTGGCAAATAATTCAGTTTAAAATAGTTACAATTATACAACAATCCAAATGCTTCACGTAGACATATTTGAGCAAGAAATATTTCTATATTTGGAAAATTATTCTGACTTTGAAGATTGCAATAATATAACTTAAAAAGAGGTAAACACCTCAAATCACAATGTTTGCTTTGGGTTTGAATGAAATTTTAGTAGACTGTTTGTTTGCTTGTTTTTCTGAGATAACTGGAACCTAAGCAGTGTTTTTCATCTCAGCCAAGAAGCAAAAAGTCACGTATCCACACAGCATTATCATGAACTGAAGAAATGAACTGTTTGCCAACCTGGCCTGAGAGTTGTCTCTGTTTCTCTTTTGGAATCTGCTTATCCTGCTGCATTTGTTCCAGGGTCCTCTCCAAGCTGGAGCATGTACAGCTGGTTGGAGGATGGGCTTTAGGCAGCATCTAACTGCTTTAAGAGGAAGCTGAGGCACGTTTGGAAGTCCCAGTGCATTAATCAGTACACAGCGGATTTTGGCTCCTAATCAGGTCAGGAAAGAACCCTGATGGGAAGTCTGCTCCTGTGCACAGAGCACTTTTTACTTCTTGTTTACAAGGTTCTTGTGTTATTTTAATCCTTCCTTCAAGTCAATTTCTGCAAATTAAACATAATAACAAACTAAAAATGGCTATTGAGCTGTGTAGATAGGTTTTAAATGGCTACTTGTAGCCACTGAATAACCTGGACGGAAAGATTACAAGCAGGTGTTCAAAGCCAGTGCCATTGAGTGGTGTCTGCAAAGATGCAGGGGTTGTAACTGCCCCCGTTTTGGTGAAGGACTACAAAATGCTTCTCAGAACTTCTTACTGAAAGTGAACTCATAGGTCTAAGCCAGATCTGTTGGTTTGAGACCTTGCAACCTCAGAAAAGAAGGAAGTCATAACTGTTTAGGACTTCTTTAGGCTTTAAACAGAAGTAAGCTGTGAGTCTACACGCAGGTACTGGACACTTCATGGTGTTCAAGCCATTTCTACACAAATAAGAGATGGGGATGGGATCATGTCTGTTTAAATAAGTTGGGTTTTAAAAAATCTTATAATAACATGACTTTAAAATGTAGATCACTAAGAACTGATACTTTGAAAATTATCCCATTTTCTCTTGGGACTGGATGTCATTAAGGGGGTGGTTATGCATCATTACAGCACATCAAAGTGAGTGCAAGGATGACATTTCTGGGCATTACTCTAGATTCCTTGCTGGATATACTAGTAGCCTATTTAGGCCATTTGCTAGATTAACAGCTCAGTAGATACTGAACTGTTTCCCCTCATATTACTATCTGCCAGTTTAGCATTTTATTTGTTCATTATAACAGCACAGGGCATTTAAGCAGGGAGTTAATTTGAATTGGTACAACTGATTTACTGTGTACTTCTTTTGTTCCTGTAGTAGAATAGGGTGATGCTTATTGTGCCTTCATGCCATAAATATGTAAATTGATTATAGCATCTTTATTTTTTTCTGGCAGGGGACACAAAACTTTGAAAAAAGTTATGAGTGTGACTGTAGGAGATGGTGCCTTTGCTTAGGCGTTTAGGGATTAGATTATCTGACAAGCAGTGTTGGTGCCCATCATTCTGAGGACGAACTTGACTGAGGTTAGCCTTCTCTTGTTGCCAGACAAGTGATGATATGCACTACAAATTCATCTGTGAAAAACATTTAAATTATTTCCCCTGTCAAAGGAAAAGATGTCTAGAGAGGCTTTTTATGGAGGAAAAAGTTCAGGTGCTTAGACAAAACATTTTTATTTGACCACAAGAGGGTATTGCAGTATCAGTTATGCAAGACTTGAGCATAAGTGGCTTTGGCTTTATATGCACTGCTTTGTTTTTAAAATGCACATTTCTCGAAATTGGTTATTTGCATTAGGTAGTAGTTAAGAAAATCAAGTTTTGTATGCTAGTATTTGATGTCCTTGTCCAGAGGCAATTTTAAAGTTGTTTTTTCTAAATTTGGTTTTGTTTTTTATAGTAACAAATTTTCTGACGCTCAAGAAGTTCTCATAGATTTTGCTGGAAGACAGGAACTTCAGAGGCTTATTCCAAAACACTGAAAAACTTAATGGAAATTGCTTAGTTAAATGCAAGAATGTATCAGTTACCAAAGAGAAATAATAACAGGAGATGAATACGTTGCTGCTTGGGTTGGAAGTGCGTGTTGTTCTAGGATGGGGGCTGTCAAAGTCACTGAGGCTCTGATTGTATTTTCCCATGTGTTCCTACCTGCAGGAATAAGGTCTGAAATCTTTTTTAGCTCATTTGTGTTTTCCAGATTTCGTCTTCACATCCAAGTCTCCTACATTATATATCCCATGTTGGTTTGCACTTTTTCCACAAGTCAGTGCTGTGTTGGGATATTCTCCTAGAAAAGTTATGTCTTCTAGACTTTAAGGACTGTGTTGCCAAATGTTAATGCCATGTTTTTGCAGTTCAGACCGTGGAGGAAGCAGCTAGAAGGATTTCTGGATTCTCCCACTTGTAGATCTGCTGCTGAATTTAGGAGGAGATACATGGTATGCCTGCCTGTCTCTCAGCAAGCCCACTTGTAGAAGAAAGATCACAGCTCTATCACCTTATCCGTGAAGTACAAATTTCTGAGGGGTGTGATAGTAACTTGATGGGCAGCAGAGCAATTTTCGTAGGAGAAAGTTTGTGAGTTATTGCAGAGAACACAGACATTTAAAACCATAGGTGCAGTGTGTCACGTGTGAGTAAGAGGCAGGAACAAGATCGTCAGCTGGAGGTGAGGGCAGCTCTCTGGAGAGCAGCTTTACAGAGCAGATCACCATTCAGAAGATCTCTGCCACTTCATGAATGGGATGGGGACCCCCATGTACGTCTTTCAGTATCAGTAGTGTTGCCTGCCTTGAATACTGGCATTTATGTTGTCACCATCTTCCTTGAATGAATGAAGATCAGTCAAGTCACTCTAAGATTGCAGGCTAGAAAATGGGTTGTGGTGGTGGTTAGCAGAAAGGGGTGTTAGATGATCAGTGGGAGGATGCTAAGCACCCAGCAGGTGCTCACTGACCCTGGGCGTTAACCATCAAGGGCCTTAGAAACCCTGGAGGTGACAGATCCCGCTGGCCTTGGTCTGAGGGAGCAGAGTGCCGTGGGTTGCTGTATGCAGCCAAGATGAAAACAAATCCTGCAAACTACCAGTTTGGAGTAAAACTTGTTTTAAGTAGTTATGTAGCTGCTTAATTAAAGGCAGATTAAAGGCCTCATGCATTAAGTTTTGCTGTAGCTTTCATAAAAAAAATACAGGCTTCTTTCTTGTCTTCGTAGAGTTCTTCTAAGAGAGCCTGGCAGTTGAGTGTCTGTTGCGTCGGCAGCGTACAAATATCACTGAGGGTATGTCTGCTTCCAGTGACACAGAGTCTGACACTTCAAAATAAAATCAAAGCTGTAATGCAGACTGGAAGAAATCTGTTGTGAATTTTTTTGTTCCCTTCTTTTAATATAAAATTTGAGTTTTACAAAATATGTTAGCTACTGATATGCAGTTTGCCTTACTTGAAACAAAAATGTTTTATTTGAAAAAATATTATTTACTTGAAAAAAATATTAAACTGCAGCTATTCGATAGAATATTGTCATGGTTTAACCCAGCTGGCAACCCAGCACCACACAGCTGCTCACTCACTTTCAATTAACTCTGTCCCAGCTGAAACCGGGACAGTATGCAGGCCTGTTACATCAGAGTCATCTGCTTAAACCTGCCATCTGAGCAAGGTGATGGGATCTCAGGGAGGGAGTGCTGCCGGGCTGGTGTGTGAGTAGGGGTGTTAGGAAGGATCTGGTTTCACAAGCAGTAACTATAAATATAAGAAGTGTTCCTCACCGTCTGAGTCTTATGAATGTTTTCCGTTGGTATTTCGCATAATTTCGGTCTGAGACGCTAGATCCTGTCAAGAAGTGCAATATGGCATGGACAGGCAAAGCTGTCTTCGTTAGTCAGAGCTGTTCAAGTCACATCCTCACCGCAGCAGGGAGCTCTGGTAGCTGCACAGTGGAGCTTGGCTTTATTCTGTTTATGCTCACTGTTTTCTTGCACAGTTCATTAACGGGTCTAAGAGAATTTCAGTGTGTAAAGTGATTAAGTGCTTCTGAAAAGGCTGTGCTTCATACTGCTGAAGTACCTAAGGCAGCAATCTGACCTCTGACGTCTGGCATAGCCCTGCTTTTCTATGCTCCTTCAGTACGCATCTGTTAACAGTATCGCCTTGCAGGTCACTTCTAGCAGCCGAGGAGAAGCTTCTTCACAAACACTACAGAGATTGTTTTCTCTCTCTGCTACCTGGGCCACTGTAGCACCGACAGCAGCATTTTATCCTGTGACATACAATGTTCCAGGTGTGTATCACTATGTATTTCAATGTTCAAGATGCTGTTCAGTATATTTTTGGATTATTCTGTTTTTTAGCTATCTCCCCCAGCAGCTAAGAGTCTGTATGTTGATCTGCACTTTAATGCACTAAATGTTTCATTTACCATCTGCTCACCATATTCAGAAAGGACATTAACTTTCTGTTTTGATGTGAGATACCAAAAATTCTCTGCTCTAAGTTAGGCAGAGTTTTCAAATCAGGGTATCTAAAATTTGTTTTAAATTGTGTCTGTGGTTACTAAAAGAAAGGGACCTGGTTTTTTTCCAATGTTCTTGACCTTTGCAGGCTCTGTTGGCTGAGAATTGAGCTACTGGGTTTAAATTTTTTCAAGATAAGTGTCAGAGTCTAAAAATGGGAAGCCTTGTCTGAACATGTCAATCACAAGCTTCATCTGTTTTTCAGCAAAGCTTTTAGCATCTTCACTGCAGCTTTCTATTAGTGTAGGTTTCCTTCTTACATATAGAAGCTAGTGTTAAATCACACTTCAGGCTGATGTTTGGCCAACTCTGACTGTTGGGGATTAGAAGGAAGTGCTTCCAAACGGCAGGGTGTTCCCATACCGGGATGTAGGGAGTTTTGCGTATAGCCTTTTCTTCAAATACTAGAATCTGGTGGCAAGTGAGATCGTAGGAGTCTGAAGGGACCTCAGGAGGTCTCTGACCCAACCTGCTCCTCCAAGCACGGTCAGCTATGAGATCAGACCAGCTGCTCAGGGCTTTATGCTGTTGGGCTCAAAAGCCTCCAAAGATGGAGGCTGTATATAACCTTCTGGGGTAATGCGTTTCACCGCTTTGCTGCCCTCGTGCTGAAGAAATTCAGGTCAGAACCTGACAAGTTATTTCAACCTGTGCCCATTTATTTCATCCTCCTGCTGGGCACCGTGGTAAGCAGCCTGGCTGTGTCTTTCCAATAACCTCCATGCAGGTACTGGGGGACTGTTCTTGGGTCTCCCGACAGCCTTCTCTGCTCCAGGCTGAGCC
>NW_010237599.1:0-6891 GCF_000690775.1 Eurypyga helias | reverse complement strand
AAGGAAGCTGAGGGGGACTTTTTACAAGGGCCTGTAGTGACAGGACAAGGGCTAACTGGTTTACATTGAAGGTGGGGAGGTTTAGATTGGATATCAGGAAGAAAATCTTCACGGAGAGGGTGGTGGAACAGGGCACTGACACAGGTTGCCCAGAGAAGCTGTGGATGCCCCATCCCTGGAAGTGTTCAAGGCCAGGCTGGATGAGGCTTGGAGCAACCTGGTCTAGTGGAAGGTGTCCCTGCCCATGGCAGGGGGTTGGAACTAGATGATATTTAAGGTCCCTTCCAACCAAACCATTCTGTGATTAATTGTGTATGCAATTATGTATCCATGTCTTTTACCTGGTTATAGGCAACAGTCTCATTTTCAGATCTTGCATCACAGCGAAGTAAGCAGTTGGTTATACAGGCCTTTTTGTAGCCCAAAAGGTAAGTACATAAGAACTTGTTGCAGCTTTCTTTATTCTTTCATTATGAAATAAAATAACCAAACTCTTCCTGTCATTTCCTCTGATCTGGAACTCAGAGACAATAACAGCTTGGCATTAAAGTGCCGTTCAACTTTTTTATATGGATGTCAGTCAAATTTTATTGACTCAGTGTTCATTTTATTGTAGTTTTCTTTTCTCTGGCTCTTTTGGGACGTGCACATGTTTAAATTATTTATTAGGTTCAGTGCTTACCTGCCCTGCATTTAAGCAGAACTTAAGAAGGAAGGCTTCTCCCCCTCCTTCTTTGCAACTCTGAAATTGAGGTTTTATTTTCAGGTGTGATATCTGCACATAAAAATCTGTTGTCCATTTAATGGTCCTAATTCTTTTGCATCCCTTCTTAAATGGTTTTCTTAATAATACATCATCTAAATATGCCATCTGATTTGTTCTCTTAGTTGCAGACTTCTAGGAGAGCAGTATTTTCCATGCAATTTTAGATCTTCGTTGTCTTAATTTCTTTTCTTTGAAGCTAGTGTACTTTTCAGGATGCTATGATTTAAAGTTTATTCAGTAAAACAGATGTTGTGTAGGTGCTGGTGGTAGGCAGGAGGTGCAGAGTTGGAAGTTCAAAGGTGTGAAGTGTGTTTCATTGCTCGTAATGTTATTTGTATCAATAGCAAAAAGTTCTAAAGATACATAGATTGTTCATTCTGGAAAGTGTATATGTGATGTAGTGTAAGCCTCTCAAAAAGAAGGATGTCACTTTTACTACTTCCCTAAAATATGCAGTTTTTATAACTATGTAATCAGCTAAATCCTCAGTGTAAAAAAACCAGTGGTTTCACATCGTTGTCACCACCTAGAACAGACACTAAACCAGTAGCAATAAGGGCCCCAATGCTCTTAACTACCTACCACCTCCAATAGTTATCAGACTTGGACTGGCTTTTTTTGTATTTACACCTTCTTTCCTATCTGATAAGGCTGCCATGTTATCCTTGGCCTAAGTGAGATCAGATCCTGGTATACTCCAACGAATCCAGTCTCTGGTCTCTAATATAGGCTGGGGATGACTATCCCTTAGTACAGCTCTGTGGGCAAACCTGGAGAGGTTTAAGATATCTTAAACTACCATGTGGCACATACAATATTTAATCCATGGAATCAGTCAGATTTTTCCCCCCTCATAAAAGATATGACTACCTGAATTAGAATTTTATTTCAAGCAGCTGTCATAACAGTATTTAGCACTCTCCTGTTCTCTCTAATATGCCCACATAATCACATTATTTTTTACCCACAGCCAAAGTCAGAACTTGGGTAATTGTGAAGCATTGCACGAATTCAGTATTTCTGAACATGTTTCAGGTTGTGGGTTTTTCCTTCAGTGCTGCATAACAAGCATCTAATATATTGTTTTAATTTATTTATTTGAAGAAATTATTTGTGTTTCTGCTGCCACAGCAGTACACACAGCATCCAGTAGTAAAACTCGCATTGATTCCAGTGGTGCGAACCCAACCCTCTCAACGGTCTTAATTTGTTGAGCTAGTTAGTATCCTAGAGGCAAACAGTACATGCTTGGGCTGCCTTTTTCTTCTACTTTTACTTGTATACTAATCATATAGTAAACCAAAAGTAAATTCAAACTTTTATTCCACAGAAAATTATTGTCACTATTTCTATCCAGTAGTTCTCCACAACCACCTTCCTTTTGTGTGATCTATTACCATTTATGGGATATCAGTGGAACACAAGAGTATTGATTCAACACTCACAAATAATGTCTTATAGCAAGTTGAATCTTATATTAACTTGTCAAAGGCTTTCTTAACCCCCACCCCCAGCAGTGGTAGCAACTAGATTGTCACTTAGGGAAAAACGAACTTGTAAATCAAAATCGTATTTGTACTTATTTAACCTTACAAAGAAAAAAAAAGACCTGGGGGGAAAAAAAAGAGCAGTTTCTTATGCTGCTCAATATATGGCATCCTGTAGCTGGAAATCCAAATCATGCTAACAAAAAGAAAATAGAATAGAAATAAAGAAAATTGAAAATATTAGGATGCAGGACACTATCTAGTACTTTGCTTCACTTTGTACTATGCGACAGGAATTGTCAGCAGGCTGATCAGGATTGCAGTGGAAAAGCACTCTTTGCTTCAGCCAAGGAAAGCAGGACTCCCCTGCCCTGTGGGGCTCTCAGGGTTGTCACCTAGAACATACCTAATGCCTAGGATTTGCTTTGCAAGTTGTATTTGGCACTGGTTTTATGCACATATGTGTGTAGGGGAAGGAAAAGGGACATACTTGTCTCTCACAGCAAAATCACATCAGTTATAAACTTTAGGTTTTCCTGTGGGCATTACCAAACATGCTCAACTGGTCGTCCTTAAAAGGACAAAATATACTTGTATTGAAAGCAGACGGGATGATGATCTACATTCCTGTTTTGTCAGGTGTGTTGGCAATACAGAAGTGAACAAGGTCAGGTTTACAGTGCATTTGAGTACATTTTTAGACTAGTTTCCTTCAGGGAGACCCATCAGCTAATCTTAGGACACTTGAACCAGGTTTATTGTTGAGGTATGAGTGGAAGGTTTAGATTCCTGCCACCTTCATAATTTGATCTTTCATGTGGATACTGGAAACATTTGAAATTTGTCATTTTATTAAGAAAAAAAATCCCACAACCAAACCCACCAAAGATCTCTGTTGTGTAAGACTAATCAGTGCCTATTCCTATGCCTAGGTAGCAGTTATCAACTGGGCTTTAGATCAGACAATTTCTCTTCCTTAATTACGGCAGCTCGAGAAGGACTGTGAATGTTGAGCAACATTATACAACAGTGGTTGAAATTTGTATGCATACTGCTTAGAAGTATCCACACAGAAATTAATCGAATGAAGTAGCAAGTGCAAGAAATACCTTTCTTGATAATATATACTTGACATACTTAATTCTTAAACCCTGTGTCAAAAAAATTTAAAAGGTCCAAACTAGCACTTTATACTGCACTGCAGATAAACTGTATGTGCATTGTCTGCACAAAAGTGGAGGAAGGAAGAGGAGAAAACCTGCCTCCAGTCATCCTCTCTTAATCTTTATGTTTCTGTGTTTAACAATTACAGGATAAAATGCAATAAGATGTCCAGTGAACTATCTGTCTGTCTTAGAGCACAAGATAGGTGATTTCTGTGAAAAGCTCAGAAACTGGAAAATTGGTGGGAGTCTCAGGTTTACTGATGTAATTTAACACATGCAAAGGCTTGTAGGCAAGGAGTATCTCCTACTGAAGTGTTCCTTTACACAGTTTCAATATTGATATAGTTATGATTTAAATAAAAAATTAGTTTTGATTTATATTAATAATATGATTAATATTTACTTCTCTGTCAAAGCATTCAAAACCTTAAATGTATGTGCCTGTCAGAAGAATAACAGGGGACCACAAATTTCCTTCCATTCTAATGTGTCTGAAGTAGTCAAGCGATTTCCAACCCTTCGCCTTTAAATGATATGGTTGTGTCTGCCTTTCTTGTCTTTCCTGAGAGCACGTGTGCACAAAGCATTGAAACGCAATGTCACACAATACCTGTCGACTAACTTAGTATTGTCAGCTCCGGGGCCAGGCGCAGTAGTGAGCAGCTCCATACTGCCCTTGCTTTTCCCTGTAAGAGCTGCCTTCCACCTCTATTCTGCAATGTCCGTGTTAGACATATTCTTAATCTATAGATCAGGTATACAAACACACATCTCTGTTACTTTCAATGTGTGCTGTTTAGACTTCTGCTGTGTACTGGTTTAAACACCAAATTCCTATAGGGAATTGTTAGAAACCCTTACAATGCAGTAAAATCCTTTAGTTAATTAAAGTCAGTTACGAGCCCTTTTAAGACTAATCACTGCTATGTACTTAACAAATATATCAGAATACTGTATTCATAGAGCAAAGCTGATACTGTCATTCATTATTTTATTACTTTGCATTAGACAAATTGTTTCACTGAAATCAGAGTTCTATCTGTCCTGAAAAAAAGAAGTCATTTGCATCTCCTTCTGGGAAAGACAGGATTAATGTCATCAAACACTTAGAAACTCTTCTACTCAGAGTCTTTAATTCAGCATAAGAGATTTTACAGTCAGAAACTACTTCAAAAGACTCCTGAACAGGAGTAGCCAGAACGTTTAACCCCTTAGGAAATGCCTACTTCTACAGCTTGCCTCTTAAAGAAGAATTAGGTACACTAACTTAGACATCCTGCATTAGAAGCTGTGTGGTAACTACTCAAAAAACATTGTCTTTGGGCTGTTCTGATTTTTTTTTCTTATGTGTTGAGAATGCTATGAGCCAGAAAAAATACACAAATGACATGCCACATTTTTACAGGGATGTGACCATTTATAGCAAAAAAACCCATTCCTTATGACTGGAGAAGAATGGTGTATGTGTAGTACATACGTACAGGCACCTAACCCAAAAAGGGAAGGCGAATAACATTGTACAAAAACTTATATTAAAAAATACACATGGTGTTTGGGCTACAATTGGAAAAGAAAAAACAAAAACAAAAAACCAGACCCAACTTGACTCTGTATTGATCCACAGCCTGCAACCATAAAAATTGTGTTGATGTGAGACCAGTATTTGGTAGAGCAGAATTGCCACAATCATATTTTAAATAACTCCACATTTGCTGTATCTCGTGAGAAACGTGCCATGAGGAAGTCCAGCTTTTCATCTGAGAACAGAAACCTCCAGTTCAGACCTGATTATATTTTCCGTTTGCTAGGAATGTGCTAGTTGCTCATCAGCATCGCAGAGCACTGGATGATTCAGCACGATTCCTTCCTAAGGGAAGGCTGACAAAGGCTTGGATGAATAGCTTTTTCTCACACACTGGCAGAAACTTGCAAAAGTCTTGGCTTAACTCTCTGGGGCTGGCAATGGCCTTTACTCTCCCACATGAGCACTAAAGCTCTATTAACGAGTGCTTTTTCGCACACAGTAGCTCTTCCACACACTCTGCATTGGAATTTGTATTATCTTTGGGGGGAGATCAAAAGTATCCCAGCAATCAAAACCTCAGGGTGCTTCTCTGCTATTTTACTCCAAATTTTTGTAAGTGTCGTGACAGATTTTTCATTATTGTTATATGACCAAGACATAAGCATGTTGCTGCAGCTCTTTATTGCTACGTCTCTCTCACCCATTAAACTGTGTTTCTCCTTGAATGATGTCAAAGCTGTTTCCCAGGTGGCACATGGAGACTCAGCTCTCTCGCTGACCTGCTTCATCTCCCCGTACCAGATAGTGTCATGCTGGCGTTGGGTATTTCCCGGTGTGAAGCACCAGTTCCGTTGCCTTCTCACAGCAAACTTGAATTCAGTTGTTAATAGTCTCCCGATGGCCAATTTGCAGGAGAGCTGCTCCCTCTGCTGAGTTTTCTGTCGATCGCCACCGGCACCTGATGTCCTTCCTCACCATGCTCGGTCCCAGCCCGGACTGGAACGTGGGACTCTCTGCCGAAGACCTCTGTACCAAGGACTGCGGCTGGGTTCAGAAAGTCGTGCAGGATTTAATACCCTGGGATGCTGGCACAGACAGTGGCGTTACCTACGAGGTCAGTGGACTATTTGTAATATATTCAAAACACAAAGTTTACCTTGATGCAGTGAAGAATGAAAGCTGTGTGATCCATGATAATGCCAGATATGCTTTTATACTGCCCTAGTAAAACATTTTGCTTATAATGAGTTACAGCTCATTTAGACAGATGCTAGCTACAGTTACTGTTTGTCATTGTGCCCGAACTCCCTGAGCATTATTATTAATGGGATAATACTACGTTCACCTGGGATATTATTATATTCACCTATTTAAAAAATGGAGGGCTTAGTTTGCTCAAAACTAAACATTAAAGTGTCCAAGCCCTTTGATGCAAATCTGCGTGACATCAGCAGCCACATCACCTTGTGTTTCCTACTGTTTCAAACCAATCCCAACTATTCTGCTTGGCACAAAAAACTTAACTATTCTTTACAGCAGGGATTGAATCTCTGGACTTCTCATCACAAGACTCTAAAATCATCCATTGTCTCCATCACTCAGTCTAGGAAGAAATTCCCATCATCCTCAGGTGAAGTCCTGGTTTTGCCCAAAGGAGTTATGTAAAATTCCTGAAAGGGTCAGGTCTCCATAGGTGACAAGTCTACCTACACTGTGTCTATACGGACAGCATAGACAGCTGAAGTTAGACAAGATCAGTCACATCCTCAAATACCACACATACTCCATATACCGCACGCATTTTCAGATAAGAGGATACAGTTTTTTACATCCAGACCTGGTCTCTTTAGAACCTAGGGAATTTGTCCAGTTAAAATTCAGCCCTGGAGGCATACTATTTTTTATTAGTCAATTTTATAGGTCAATGGGGTCACGACCCTGGTGGAT
>NW_010237598.1:0-11987 GCF_000690775.1 Eurypyga helias | reverse complement strand
AGTCCTTCTCCTCAGGGCTGCTCAGTTATGTGTTCAAGGCACGATACTGGTGCTGCAACATCAACCTTTTTATTAAACACCTCCTGTAAGGTCTGCCTTGCCACTCCCTTTGGGCATCCTCCCATACAAAATCGTTCCGGGTTTGGAAGCAGAAATGGCAGATTCTCTGCTTGTCAGACAGCCCTGATGATTCTGTCCCTGAAACAACCTCGGCATAGGCCTCACCTTAAGGTGAGGCAGGCATTTCGATGACAATTTTGCCAATATTCTTGTTTCCTTCCATGATCCTGTGTGCCTCTGCAATCTCCTGCAGAGGGTAAACACTGTCGACAAACGGTTGGAGGCAAGGGGAAGGTACTCCAGAAAAATAGGGCAGCGCGTTTTCTGTGAAGGCTTTCACCAGCCGTTCCTTGTACTGAAGAAGAAATGAAAGCATGTTGAAGATTATTCCCGGTCACGCCATTCTCAGAGGTATCTCTAAGCACTGCATAGAAACTGGGCACAGTTCTCAGGGAGACTCTGACATTCTCATCAGGAGATGACATGTAACATCTGACAGGTGTAAATTACAATTGTTTGTAAGAAAACTTCAATTACCTTTAAATTGGATGAAATTCTACGAAACCAGTGGTATAAGCTCAGTGGAGAACCATTTAAACTCAAACTGATAAAATTCTTGAGAATACTATGTATTAGACCATGGGCAGATTCTATCCTGGGGCTCTACACTACTGGCTTTTACTGTAATATCTGAGAATTCTCCACGTAAAGGGATTTTTTTTTTTCTTGGTAATTTCTGAACATCCAAAGAGCCTCACTCTCTACTTACAAAAATAATCTATCAGAAGTTTTTCCCTCCCCCGCCCTCGATGAAATTGCCTGATCTTGAGTTTTGTTTTCTTGTAGGCCAAATCTTTAGATTATGGTGCTCGTGCAGTGCTTTAAGAAGTCCTGGGTATCGTTCCTCTGATTCAATAGTTGTAAAAGGGAGGCATGTGATGAAAATAGACAAGGGAAAATATAACTTAATTTTGCAATGTTTTCCCAAGTGTGTAGTACCAGTTCAAGGTGGTGCTTTTTTGGTAATAACACAGTAGATTCTGCTTTAACACCGATATGAAAAGAAAGCTCTCAAAATTATCATCCATTTTAAGGTCAAACGGTATGTGCTGTTGATAGCCATCACTTGCCTCCTTGTCTCGTGATCGTAACAGACTCGTGTGGATGCTCCCTCTTTTGGAAAGCAGCCTTGCAAGCCAGTCTCCATGGACTTCACCTCCACCCAGCAGTCCGTAAATAATCCACCGGCCATCCGTACTCAGACAGTTGAGATTCTTCTCCCAGTAAGAGCCACCAACACAGTCTAAAATAATATCTACTCCCACACCTCAAGCAGAAACAGAAAAGATTTCAGCAACATAGTCGAGCTGCATTAAAGGCAGGATACTTTCAGGCAAAACTGGAACCTTGTTCTTCATGGGTACAGAATGAATCAGGAATTCTGATTTAAATCTTCCTACTGAAATTAGGAATTGGCACCATGATTTGTAAGGAATTCTAGCATCAGGCACAAAGAATCCTTGTAGGTATCTAGATGCAGACTGTGTCATAAACCATAGTACCACAGAATGGTTTGAGTTGGAAGGGACCTTAAAGACCATCTAGTTCCAACCCCCCTGCCATGGGCAGGGACACCTTCCACTAGACCAGGTTGCTCCAAGCCTCATCCAGCCTGGCCTTGACCACTTCCAGGGATGGGGCATCCACAGCTTCTCTGGGCAACCTGTGCCAGTGCCTCCCCACCCTCTCCGGGAAGAACTTCTTCCTGATACCTCATCTAAACCGCCCCACTTTCAATTTAAACCCATTACCCCTTGTCCTGTCACTACAGGCCCTCGTAAAAAGTCCCCCCCAGCTTCCGTGTAGCCTCTTCAGGTACTGGAAGGCTGCAATAAGGTCTCCCCAGAGCTTTCTCTTCTCCAGGCTGAACAAACTCAATTCTCTAAACCACCCTGAATGCTTAGAAAAGCTAACTTTTTCTAACAGTAACAGAACTGTTTTGTTGCCATATTCAAATCCTTACAAAGAGAAGGGCAAGGATTTGGTCCCACGGTTCCTTGTGGAGGCAGCAGTAACACAGGCACGATATTTATGTCCCGAATGAGCACAAAGCCCAAGAGAGTCCGTGCGGAAGACAGAGCACGATCAAATTATGGAAAGGCAGATTCTCGGGGTGTTGGGTTGTGGTAACAGGGTCATGACTCTGCTCCTTCAGCGACTGGGGTGGCGGTGGAAACTGAGTGTATGTTCTACACGTTAGGTGGAACACACTCCTCAGCTGTGACACTGTCTCTCACACAGAGGTTCTTACCTTGGGTGAACGCCAAGACCTTTTCACTAAAATCTTCATTTTGGTAGTTGAACCCCGCAGCTGCTCCGGCGCTTGCTGCTGCTTTCAGTTTCTCCTGACTCCCTGCTGTCACGATGGGAATAGCTTCTGCCAGTCTCACCAGCTGAATGGCAGCCGTACCAACTCCGCTAGCTCCAGCGTGGATCAGCACGCTCTCGCCCTTCTGTATTTTCCCTGAAGGAGGATGTAAGGGAAATGGTTGCACTTTAGGCGTCACCTTTGGATTAAAACATGATCAGGGTGGAAAATACTGAAGAGGAAGCTGAAGGAGATGCCCTTGAGTGGGCTTTGTTTACATCTTCACAGCCTTCATTAAAGAAACAAATCCACAGCTAACACAGCTCGCGGTGTACCGACAGGCCTGCGTTTTACTGACTTCAGCGGAACAGCTTTAGCTTGGCCCTGCCCAGTTCGGGGCATCCATGACCGAGCTGCTTAGGGGAGTGCGGTCAGCCTTCCTACAGCAGGACCGTCCACCGCCACCAACAGAAAACACACTTGGAGGATGCTCCTACTGAGAAACCAGGCACAACGGAGAAACGCCAGAAGCGCTGGGTAACATTAAGGACCAGTTCTACCTTCATTTTACCATTTCCCAGTTGCCTGGATGCATTTGTTTGCGTTTCACTGATTGCTCCTGGAAGTGAGGCACTGAGTAGTCCTGGAGATGTCATCCTAATTGACCACAGATCCCAGGAAGCAACGTGAGTCTACATTTCGAGCAGTTTTAACTCCTGTTCTCTAGTGGAGCTTTAGATGCTACTACTGAAGAGGGTAGGATAAGGTTATATGTCACCTGAGGAGAACCTGAGTAAGGGACAGGGGAGATCATAGAATCATAGAATGGTTTGGGGTGGAAGGGACCTTAAAGCCCACCCAGTTCCAACCCCCCTGCCATGGGCAGGGACACCTTCCACTAGACCAGGTTGCTCCAAGCCTCATCCAGCCTGGCCTTGAACACTTCCAGGGATGGGGCATCCACAGCTTCTCTGGGCAACCTGTTCTAGTGCCTCACTACCCTCTCCATGAAGAATTTCTTCCTGACACCTAATCTAAACCTCCCCACTTTCAATTTAAACCCGTTAGCCCTTGTCCTGTCCCTACAGGCCCTTGTAAAAAGTCCCCCCCAGTTTCCTTGTAGCCCCTTCAGGTACTGAAGGGCACCATCACCCCTTCAGGTGATGTGGTAAACACCTCAGGATTTGGGCCTGGCATACTGAATTCTGACCCATGTGAATGGAGCGACGGAGAAAAGGCTCTTTAGAAGGCAACAGCATTCAGATGGAGGCAACAAAGAGAGAATTTTGTGAAAAAAAGGAAGACAAGCAGTTTTGGACAATACACCTCTCACCTACAAAATGCAGCAGCTGAAAGGCTGTTAACCAGGCTTCGGGAATGGCAGCAGCTTGAATGAAAGTCATACCACTGGGAACCGGCATCAGGTAGCCTTCGGGTACGGTAACGTATTCTGCCTGGCCACCTCCGGAGAGCAGCGCCATCACTGTGTCGCCAACCTTCCAGCCGCCCTGGCAGCCAGGTCCCAGCCCAGCCACGGTCCCGGCTGCTTCTAAGCCTAAAATATCGCTTGCTCCTTTGGGGGGAGGGTACTTCCCCCTCCTCTGAAACAGAAGAGAGAGGAGGAAAGGAAAAGCCACACATCAATGAGTGTAATGACCTCCAATATTTCGTTCACATGCTTCCAACCTAAATTCCCATTTGTTTAATCCTGATTTTGCACGGTGCAAATGTTCTAGTATCTTCTATCCTCTGGCAACACTCCTGGTTACCTAAGTATGCTTTATTATTCAAAGTCTGTGTGCAAATTCAGTGTCTTGCCAGCCCCCATTGTTGTACTTCCCTGGGGAAGTATTATGGTCTGCAGTTGCAGAGCGTGGCTTTCAGCTCAGGTCACAGCAGCTCACACTTAACAATTTGAATGTGATTTTCCCCCTCTGGAAACTGAACCAGCGGAACATTTCATGCTCATCTCAAATGCCCAGAGAATAGTTTAAGCATCTGGAAAGACTGGAGCTTTGTTTTCACGTCTCTTCTTGAAAGGCAGCTGCCTTTTCACGCCACCCCAGCATTGCAGTCACCCGGACAAAAACATTTATCTGCTGTATCAACAGACATCTCTTCTGTCAGCTGTTTGAACTCGCCCCAACAAATGCTCACCAGGCCTAAGCTCTTTTAACTCTTCAGCTTTGTCAAGATAGAGGCTTGAAAAATTGGTGTCATTTTCAGGTGCGTAAATCTGCTTAACATACACATACCTGGAGTAAATCGGCCCGATTCAGAGCGCTGGCTGAGACCTTCAGAAGAACTTCTCCTTCTCCTGGATGTGGTTTCATCACTTCTTTCACATAGAGGTTTTCTGGGCCTCCTGGGCAATCAAAACAGACTGCCAACATTTTCTCTGAAAACAAACCAAACCCAAAGAACCTGGCGTGACTGCAGGCACACTTGTGTGCTGCTGGAAAATCTCAGACCAATGTGCGGATCCAGCAGCGCTTAACCTTAACCTTAAGATGTAACACACAAATGAAAATAACACCCTTTGCTCTCAACTTTCTGCATGCTGCTCTAGTGCTGGACTGACTAAAGGATGCAGGCCCTTCAAACAGTAGGCACACACAGGATTTTAAAACCCTCAGCAGTAAGAGCCATTATTTGACCCATCTGAAATCATGGGAGAGTGCTGCCTCGTAACTCAGCCTGTAGAAGTCAGCTTGAAGATGCAGAGAGGCATGACTGCGATCTAGTGCAAACAGAAGATAACAAAAGCTTGTAATAATTACTATTTCTTTCCCTTGCCACAGCAGGTGATTCCTGTGTGCCCAGCTTGCTCTGGTAGGGGGTCCCACTGCTGCAGGATTCTTCCAAGTAACTCCTCAGACACTGTTCCTGGGTTCCTTGCTTTTGGCACCATCAACTGTTGAGATGGGCTGAGATGCCAAGCCTCCTCCTGCCTGGCAATATCAAATCCGGAGCAGTCTTCCCTCTGCCCCCTGGGCGCTGGGTGGAAGGAGATGAAGAGGAGGAAAAAGAAAGAGTCACAATGGGAATGACTGCAATACTGTACAGCGCAGGGCTGCCGCCCAAAGACATGGGCAGCGTGAGCTGCGAGCCAGAGCCTTTTCAAGTAACCAGCATTGCCTGATAGACCACCGTGCCCTCCGTAAAAATCACTTGCATTATGATATCTGCACAGGAAAAGATAAGTGCATCCTTTCATTATTTGGGGCAAGACTGCAAAGGCGGGATGATAAACACCTTGGAAGCCCGGGAATGTAAATCCCCACAGGGTGGTGCTCTATGGCTATTTTACGGCCAATAAACACTTCAATATTCATCTACAATGTAACTTCAAGGCTTTTCTTTCAGAGGCTGGCTGTCTATTTGTTGAGGTTTTTGTTTTCAGCTGAACCATTTAATCCAGTCCCACCAAATTTGTCTGTAATAGCACAGAAATGTAATGGGAAGCCCACCAGATACCACCCCACAACCGATCCTTCTGCTCTCTTAACCTGTCTGGACTTAGTCAATCGAAAATAAGATGTAAAAGAAGCAATTGCCCTTCTTCCAACACAGCCCATTATCCTGCAGTGTTATAAAAGCTTGGATTTGTTGCTAGAGCAGACCCACAAAAATCATTAAAAAAAGAAAATAGTGAGAATCCAAACGCCTACATTGCTTTCAAATCCACAGAAAATCGCAGGAATTGAATCCCAAGTTTCCAACCAAGCACAGCAACGTCAAACTGTCAGCTCCGCCAGCAGGGCCCCAGAACAACAATTTAAAGAGGTTACGTGGTCCCCGCGCAGGGTTTGTGACTCACCTTTTTCCCCTAAACAAGGGAGCAGCGGGAGCCAACTCAGCCTGCCCTCGGTAACAGACTGATCCCAGTTCCTCCTTTCCCAACTCTGCCCTTGCAATCGGCTATTTCCCAGCAAACCAAGGGGTGGAACCGGATGAGTTGCGTTTTACTTCAGAGGGACAGACATGAGCAGAGTCAGAAATACTGGTGCATCTCAAAATTATTCCCATCCACTGACCTGGTTTGCTCCATGGGTCGCGGCAGAAATCCACTTTCCCCTCCGGCACAGAGGTGGAGATCTGCCGCTCCCCCCAGCACATGGGGAGGTTGGTCGAATGCCTTTGCTGTGCTGATCCGCAGGACCTGTGCGTATCCGTATGTTAGCGGGCAGAGACGGGAGCTCTGGTGTGATTTCTGGACTCCCGCGTAGCACAGACGGGGTTTACTCCAGTTGCATTAAGAGCACGTACGCTGTGACAGTCCTCATGCTGCATATCCACCTCCGGAGGCTTCCTTGTGCTTCCTTTCCTGGAAGGCAGCAGCGTTCAAAGTTTACTGGTTCACAGAGCATTCCTGATGCCTTAGCCACCGGAGCACACCACTCCGTTGAGCTTTGCTGTTTCCCCCAGAAGAGGAAGGTTCAGGTCATGCCTTTCTCAATGTCCTACCCACCAGCTCTTGAGTATCTGGGAGTTGTCAGGGAATAAAAGTTAAAATTCAGAGTACTTAAAAATTAGAAATCACGTCTGTCCATGTGTGAGATTATTCTGTGCATTTTTTCCTATTGATTTTGGGATTCAGGCTTTTAAACTCTTCTTTGAAATGACATTAATTTAGAAACAAATAAGGCTAAACATTCTTTTGCTCTCATGTGACTCCAAGAGCTCGTAAATGATTTGTTTCTGCAGATGAAAAGATCCCAGAGCCTGTTCTTCTCCAGACTGCTCTTCACCTGGTACTGCAGGCAGAGCCTCAGCTGTCCCCTGTGCCGTAACGGGTTCACTCACACGGGGATTCTCTGATGTCTCACAGTACCCAACAGTCCGATTCAAGCCCGCTAGTGACGTTGGCCCTCCTCCCCAGTCCTCATGGAACCTTGCAGTCCAGTTTAAAACAACTCTATGGCAGTCAACGGCGATGCAGACTGACACGTTAAAAATGGGGTTTATTTGTAATATTCAAAGATGTGCGGGACAGCCTGAAAATGTGATAACGTCCCCTGAGTCTGTGATGTCACGCAGAGCTGTAATGCTGTTAGAGAACTTACTTTGCTTAGTGACATTAACAGTTTTCTTAATCTAGCAACAGGCTAAAAGGCAGCAGGAGAAAGCTTAGGCAAAGCATCTTAAACCAAATCTTGAAGACATCACTTTCAGTTCTGTTAAGAAATTTAGGTGATAGATTCATAGGCTGGTCCTCTTAGCAGCAGCAAGACCAGTGTTCTTGAAAAAACAGGAGACTCAGCAGTCAGAATGTGGTAAAGCAGCAGTTTCTGGCTTAAATTGGATAATGCTTCAAACTTCCATACTTTATTTCCTCCTGAGCAGTCCTGAGGTTGAAGAAGTTCAAGTTTTCTACTGATTCAGCTACCTTTCTCTCTGAAGTAGTCTGCTATAACAACACAAGGAATCTTAAAATAATATAAAAAATCAACAGTGAGAAAAGTCACATACAGATTTGATGTAATGGAGATGCTTTTTTCCAAGTTCAGATCCACCTCAGACTACTGTACTCTAAATAAGACAGCAGTATTTCTAGATGAAAATCAAAAATAGTAATACTTATGTGCACGAGGTATTATCTTTTCTAAAGAATAAACAATGAGCATTTTAAACCTACATCACAGAATCACAGAATGGTTTGGGTTGGAAGGGACCTTAAAGATCATCCAGTTCCAACCCCCCTGCCAGGGGCAGATTCACCTTCCACTAGACCAGGTGGCTCCAAGCCTCCTCCAGCCTAACATGCGTAGCAAAGCAACCTCCTTTTCTTTTTTTGCAAATAAATCGCCCAGAATAGCATGAATAAACCCCAGAAAATACACGTTGTTAAACATGCTGCAGATCTGGCCCTGGAAACACTTAGACCTTAGACTTTACCCTTAACAGCGGCCAGTTATGGACAACGTCACTGTTGGCAAGACGAAATAACTTGTGTGCAGATTGTTACAGGACTTTGCAAGTGTTGGGCATTTTTTGCAATTTATTACTGAGTTTAAATGAATTTATTACTGAATAATATTCCTGATTTTATTACTGAGCCAGCTGGACAGATTTGGGGCTGCAGTGAAGTGGTTAATCCTCTCCAGCATCTCACACAATGACAAAATCAGGACTCTGCAGCTGATCTGCAAAGGGCTGGGGTTTGATGTCCCCAAATGGGGAACAAAGAGATGTTAACACTAAGTCTTTAAAACACCAAGCCCAAGAGAGGGGAGCTGAGAGGACGCACACAAAGGAAACTTGGGCAGGAGGGGGAAGGAAATGGGCATATTTGTTAGAGGAGAGATGCTTTGTTACTGTGAGACAAGGAAACTAGCTTCCTGATGTCTCAAGATTCACGTGTAGGAAAAGAGACTCCAGCTTTCTTCTGGAGACCAGGCTTTCTAGAGAAAGTCTGAAGCCCTTAGAGAGCTCTGGTGGCTGTGGGATGTGGTATCAGAGAGAGTTCAGCTGTGAAGATTAACTGTGTTCAGTTTCCCCAATTTCCAGGCTTTGGTAGTTCACCAGATGAATTTTTGAAAGTGTTTGCAAAGGCAGAGCTAACCAACAAAATGCTGGCATGCAGGCACACAGCTACAACCGTTTCCCTCTCCCAGTTTCTCCACAGCTTCCACGCACACGCTGGGATACATGCCCACTCTGTAAGTAGCAACCAGGATGAAAGTCTTTGCCTTCACAACTATCAGGCCTCCGTCTGGCTAAATAATACAGAAAATCGGTGTAAGGTTACAAGGTTCTAAAAATACACATATGTGTACATGAAAGGTGCCCAGGGGTTTACGAACCCTGCCTCCCAAACTCTGCCTCACTCCTTGGTAATAAGGAACCAAAAAAGATGTTGCAAAGTACTGCCTGGCTTTGAAACCAGACAAAGTTTGGGTACAGTCCGCTCTATTTTCATCCTCATTTGGGTATTGGGTTTGCGTGGTGAGGTTTTGGTAGCGGGAGGCTACAGAGGTGGCTTCTGTGAGAAGCGGCTGGAAGCCTCCCGAGTGTCGGACGGGGCCAATGCCAGCCGGCTCCAAGACGGACCCTCCGCTGGCCAAGGCCGAGCCCGTCAGCGACAGTGGTAGCAGCTCTGGGATAACGTGGTTAAGAAGGGAAAAAAACCAGAAGTGTAGATCTTGGCAGACAGAGTGAGATGTGAGAGCAACAGCCCTGCAGACCCTGAGGTCAGTGGAGAAGGAGGGGCAGGAGGTGCTCCGGGGGCTGGAGCAGAGATTCCCCAGCATCCCGTGGTGCAGCCCATGGTGAGGCCGGCTGTGCCCTCAGCCATGGAGGGTCACAGGGAGCAGAGACCCACCTGCAGCCCAGGGAGGACCCCACACTGGAGCAGAGGGATGCCCCAAGGAGGCTGTGACCCCGTGGGCAGCTCACACTGGAGCAGGCTCCTGGCAGGAGCTGTGGCCCATGGAGAGAGGAGCCCAGGCTGGAGCAGGTTTGCTGCAGCACTTGTGACCTGGGCGGACCCAGGCTGGAGCAGCTGCTCCTGAAGGACGGCACCCCATGGGAGGGACCCATGCTGGAGCAGTTCCTGAATGCAGCTCGTGGGAAGGACTCACATTGGAGAAGCTCATGGAGGACAGTCCCCCATGGGAGGGACCCCATGCCGGAGCTGGGGCAGAGTGTGAGGACTCTCCCTTGAGGAGGAGGGAGCAGCAGAGACAGCGTGTGATGGACTGACCACAACCCCCATTCCCTGTTGCCCTGCGCTGCTCGGAGGCAGAGAAATGTGAGAGTGAACATGAGCCTAGGAAGAAGGGAGGGGTGGGGGAAGGTGTGTTAAGATTTGGGTTTGGTTCTCTTTTTACTCTAGTTCTGATTAATGAGAAATTAATCTCTTTTTTTCCCCCAAACTTCATCTGTTTTGCTTGTGACGATAACTGGTGAATGATCTCCCCCTTTCCTTATCCTGAGCCACAAGTCTTTCCTTGTATTTTCTCTCCCCTGCCCAGCTGAGGAGGGCAATGACAGAGCAGCTTTGGTGGGCATCTGGCCCCCAGCCAGGGTCAGCCCTCCACAACTGTATTTTCAAAGTCTCATTTCAAATCTGCTCACTCTGTCATTACTATCTGCGTAGTCCCGTTACTCAGTGACACTTCTCCAGGTAGGCAACCCACCACCTGGTGACCAGACCCTTTTGCTGAAAGGCACTATAGGGTAGGACGCAGCCTTCCTGGGCTCACTCAGAGCTCACCCAAAGACACCAGTTTCAATCTTTTCATGTAACCTTCGGCAATTCCAGGAGACCGGATCATCACCTCTCAATGGAGCGGTGCACGTAAGTCACACATCTATTCATGTCAAGAGCTTTTGGGCTCAGTGTACGCGTAAGTGGGTCACTGGCAGATTTATATTCAGCTGATTGGATGAGATGATCCAGTGATCCCTTCTGGCCTGAAATTCTTTCAAGTCACTGGAGCTGGTGCCAATTTATACCAGCTGAGGACTTTGCTCTGGACCTCAGAACATAGTCCACCTTGCGGAAGAGGCAGCAGGCTGGCATGCCCGAAAGCTGTGTTACATATTAAAGATCATTTACATGTTAAAGATGATGTCACTGTGGACTGATGGCAATTGTCTCTGCAAAGAACCCACCGCCAGGGATGGGGCTACCTTAACGAAAGCTTCATCTTTTCAACACATTCTGCTGAGCATCCCAAGGGGAGCAATATGTACCCCCAGCAAAACTGACTGGAAGTGTTTGGGGGCTGGTATCTTAGGGATTTGGAAAGAAAGTGCTAACTCCCAACGATACCAGGATGACTGTGGTGTGGGGAGCGTTTCGGAACGCTTAGGGAGTTCACGCACTGTGTCGGGGAGTGCACGTTAGCTTTGCCGTGTAGTATGGTATCAGCAGAGGTGCTGCTATTCAGCTGTTTATCAGCTGATGGACAGTGAAAAGAGATAAGCTCCACCTATACAACAGAATTAAAAGTGACAGGGAGCAGTTCTGGGTTATGTCAGAACAGTCCAGGCAGAGATTTGGCCTGGGCTAGCAAGCACTTTCCCAAACAATTTGCAGGCACAGCCTGCAAAATTAAAATGGCCCAGGAGTGCTCCCCATCAGCAAACTGGTACAGCCACGCTGGGGTGACAGTACAGGCACGGCTCATTCCACACCAGCAGGTCTCCGTGCCTGCATACATCTGCTTTAGTGGTGGAATCATTGAGCTCAAAGTGCTTAAAAAGGATTCCTGGAAAATGCCGGTTAAATGGCACCTTTCTTCCAAAAATCAAAGAGGTGACATTAGCAATCAGCTTCACAAGTTTGCCTCCCAACGCAGCTGTATCCGAACTTCATCTCCCAGGTTGAAAGAAGCAAGTGTATTTGGTAGAGTGCAGCACTCCCTGCTGTTACTGCTACTTTGTGATCTCGATTCCCGGAGTTTCTACCTCTGCTGTCACTTCCTAGGATGCTCTTTCATCTCTTACATTAAAGCCAAAGGTTGATGCACAGACTTGTCTTTCCTTTATGTCAATGATAGCTGCATTTTCCAAATGCTTTGTTCTGCAGGTCCTGCACCTGGGTTGGGGA